>NW_006921797.1:2328311-2348567 GCF_000298275.1 Orycteropus afer afer | reverse complement strand
TAATAAATAGAAGAACAAGTAAATATGTAATACAATGTCAGGAAAGTAATAAATAGAGAAACTGAGGCCATACAAGTCATCTGTGTCAGATCACAGAGCCTTTTGTAGCATTTTTCTATCAATACAAGTACCAAAGAGTTTTTCTAGAACTGTGTTCCCCATTAAGTCTTTCTATTATGACGGCAGCTAATGTTGATAGTGGGAGCTCTGGTGGCGTAATGCCTAATGCATTCGACTGCTAAACAGAAAGCTGATGGTTCAAACCCACCAGCCACTCCTCAGAAGGAAGATTGTGCAATCTGGGCAATCTACTTCCATAGAGGTACCAACTCAGATCCAAGGAGGGGTCGCTATGACTTGGACCCAACTTGGTAGCAGTGAATTTTTTTTTTTTTTTTTTTTTTTAGTTAATGTTGATATTATCCATTATTGACCACATAGCATTTTGTTTACCTGCTCATTTAAATAGCTATGAACTCTTCCACATTTTAGCTCTATGTTGCCTATTCCATTAAGGAGCTCTGGTGGTGCAGTGGTTAAAGTACTGGGCTGCTAATCAAAAAGTAGGCAGTTCAAACCCACCAGCTGCTCCACAGGAAAAGATGGGGCAAGAGAAAGATGAGGCAGTTTGCTTCCATAAAAATGGGAAACCCTATGTGAAAGTTCTACTCTGTCCTTTAAGTTTGCTCTGATTTGGAATCCACTTGATGACAGTGGGTTTTGATTTTCGTGTATTCAGTGTAGAAGTTTATCATAGACGTTTATATATCATTGAGAAGCTGCAGACCAGGAAACTTGATGTCAATGTACTGGAAAGCTACATATAAACATAGTTCATGGACACATAAGAGAATGACAGTCACTTGGAGCCAGCATGGTCCCTGAGAAGAATTAACACAAGCCAGACCAACACTTACCTGCATTTACAGCAAGTTCATGAAAGAGAAAAGTGAAGACAATGCTACAGACATACTGTGTCTATATTTTAGGAGCTACCTTAAATCCTTCTCTAAGAATACCTCTCACTGCCGTCAAGTCGGATATGACTCATAGGGACCCTTCCTTGGTTTTCCGAGCAGTACCACTACGGAAGTAGATTGCCCAATCTTCCCTCCATGGAGTGGCTGGTGGGTTGGTAATAAACACATAAATAAAAATTTCATAAAATGCCTAGGTAGAATAAACATGTAAGCAAACATTTTGCGGGAAAATGTGGCCTGCCTGGAAATAGAGTTAGGTGGATTTAATATTAACTGAATAAATCTACCTAAAGACTATGGTGCATTGCCCAGTACACAGTGAAAGGCTGAACCCTTGATTCTAGTTACTATTTTCAACAGCTATTTAAATGAGCAGGTAAACAAAATGCTATCAAACTCCCATATGAAAAAAGGCTGGGAGGGGACATTTACATATTGAAAGGACACAAACAAAATCTTATTTTATTTCTAAATAGAGTCCATTATTTAATACAAAAACATTTATTAATAGCCCGCCATGAACAATACTGACACAACTCTCGAGGAGTTTCTGTGAAGAACCACTGCTGTTCCATTGCTTTTCCTTTTGCCATCCCCATCAGAACTGCTAACATTCCAGGCCTCTGTCCCCAAAGTCCCACTACTGAATATCTTCCATTCCTTCCCCAAGCCCAGGTTTCTGCTTCTCCAGACTGACAGAGCAGCCTTCTCCAGGGGAATAAATAAGGTATATATTATTGAGGGAAAAGGATCCCCTCTTGCCTCCTCCTGAAAGAAGGCAATAGAAGAAACTATGTATGCCCCTTAAAAGCAAAGATGGCAAGACTTCATCTTGCTTACTTTACACATGGTATCAAGAGGGACCAAGATGCTTGGTAAAGTAAAGGATCAGCAAAAAAAGAGGAATCTTTAATGAGATGGATTGACACAGGGACTGTAACAATGGGCTCAAATACACCTAGTATTGTGAGGATGGTAGAGAACTTGGCAGTGTTTTGCTCTATTGTGCGTGAGTTGCTATGACTCAGATTTGACTCAATAGCATCTAACAACAACAAGAGTTTTCACATACAAACAACGTGGATCAATCACTTTGGGCAAAACTTACTAATAAACATCCACAACACAACCCATTCATAAAATGAAGATTAAATTTGCAAACTCTATTGTTTCTTCATTCATGGAACATTTACTGAGCCCTTGTGCTGTGCTAAGCTCTCTGCTGTTGTTGTTGTTATGTGCCGTTGAGTCGGACCCGACTCATAGTGACCCCTCCTTGGGTTTCTGAGGCAGTATCCTACAGAAGTAGATTGCCCCATCTTCCTTAGGAGTGGTTGGTGGGTTTGAACAGCCAGCCTTCTAGCAGTCAAGTGCCTTAGGCACTATGCTACCAGGACTCTCAGCCCTCTGCTAGTCCATTTCATATTTATTTTTTCATAGAAGGAAGTGTCAGCATGTGTCAAGAGGAAATGGTGAATTTGAGTAAGCAGAGCCTCCTAGGAAATGGGAAGTGCTAGTTTAGAGGGTCAAAGGCATGGAAGAATCCATAGTATCTTCAAAGAAGGGGAAGAAGTTTCATGCGGCTAGAATAATATGTATTAAATACAGGAAAGGGAGATGAGGCTCACAGAAAACTCTGAGCGAAGTGCAAGGATCTTTTCTGCCAAATTAAGGAGTTTGAACCCTGTGCTATAACATAATGAAGAAGCTACAGAGGTTTTTAAGGAAGAGAGACAGAATTATAATAAACCTGGCAGAAGTGAGGTCAGACGGGGTATGAAAAGAGCATTGAGTTTTGAAGTTCTTTAATAGTTCTGAAGTAATAAACATCATTACTCATGAGGTCCTGAGGTAATGACTCTGTGCATTGATCCACTCATATTGCTACAGTGTGTATGTCTGAATCATAATGCCTACATATATAAATGTGGACACTTCATACTTAGGAGCTAATCCAAATTTAATTCAGTTCTTCAACACTGAAAATATAGCTATTACTACTTTTTGTAACTTACTGCAAATCTCCATGTCTTCTGTTCTTCAATTGCAAGTGATTATAACATTAAGTGGTTTCTATATTACCACGATAAAAAATAAAATTAAAAAATGCTTAAGACTTTATAAAATGGAACATTTCCATTATCAAATCACAGGGGCAGAAGGTTCGTTTTTCCTTCAGTAATGAAGTTCTCATTTCAGTAGCTTCAATTCATAAAAAGATACTTATGTGGGCTTAGTGGGTTTTTCTCTGCCCTCTACTTTTATGGGAGGAGAAAAGGGGTGAGGGAGGAGTTCACATCAGATGAAAAATTAAAGCCAAGGCACAAATAAAATGAAAATCTTCACTGACTGAATGAATAGTGTGGGTGGTGTGACAGGAGAAAAAAGGAAATCACACAGGCTCATAGGAAACACCTCTTTCAAACATAAATAAATGAAGATGGATGGCACGTGACCCACAGGAGAATTCAGGTGGCTTCTTATTTTATAAATAGCAGCTGCTACCTTTTTTTGTATTCCTAAAATAGCTTGCACTTTAAGAGGACAAACGAAGTGTAGAACAGCAGATTTCGTCAATGAAAATAATTAACCTTCAACAAAAATTAAAATGTAGGGGCAGGGAAGAGAGGAGAGAATGAGTGTGGAGGTTATAGAGGTAATAATCAGGTACATTCAAACAGGAATCCTCGTGCAGGCATAGGGGTTGAAATTAATCATGGGGACAACAATATTGTCATTTAGTAGGTGTTGGGTGAGCCTTCACTGTGTGCAACATATTGTGCTAAAGTCTACACATGATTCACAGATGAATAAGAGACAATCCTGCCTTCCAGGGATTTACATCTATGAGGCATGAATACACAGATATTACATACCTATAATCCAAGGCAGGATGTGAGATAGGTCATAAAAGACGTAAAATTAAAGGGCTATGGGTATCCAAACTAAAAAAGGAAACATCTGGATGATTAGGAAAAGCATCATGGAAGGAGTCATATTGAGATAGATCTTAAAGGGTGAATAGGATTTTAGTAGGTACAGAAGATGAAGGGGATAAGTGGGTATATTAACTTCCTAAGGCTGCTATAACAAATTACTACAAACTAGGTATTGTGAAACAGCAGAAATTTATTTTCTGTCAGTTCTGGAGGCTAGAAGTCCAAAGTCAAAATGTTGGCAGGGCCATGTTCTCTCTGAAGGCCAATGTCAAATTACCTAAAAGCAAAGTAAGCACAGGCTTACTTGTGTTTACTTACTAATCTGTAATGAACAATTTCACCTTTTTTCACCACATCAAAGATTCTGCTTCTTGGTATGGCTGGCCTCTATCTCTCTCCCAGACCCACAGCACCTTCCTATAGAATACAAGTCTCTTTCCAAATTTGTAATCCCTGACAGGGACAAAGAACTCAGCAAGCAAGGTAGGTACTGAGTTACTTTTGCTTGTTTATTAATCTCAGTTGTTCACTACAGATTAGTAAGCAAGCACAAGTAAGCCCGTGCTTACCTTGCTTACTGGGTGCTCTGCCCCTGCTACTGAAGGCTCTAGGAGAGAAACTGAGCCATGGCTTTCTTTCTCTTAGCGTTTTATGTTGCCAACAATTTTTGGCTTATAGACTTATCACTCCAATCTCTATGTTCATGATCGCCTAGTGTTCTCTCTGCGCATGCCTGAGCCTCTTCTCTTCTTATGAAGACACCAGTTATATTGGATGAAAGCCATTCTAATGACCTCATCTTAACTTGCACAAATCTGCAAAGACTCTATTTCCAAATCAGTCACATTTTCATAGCTTTGTGGGAACACAATGCGACCCATGCCAGTGGTAGAAGTGGTAAAAGGAAGCAGTATCCCCGGCACAGGATAAAGTATGAAGCAACAGCAAACCACAAGAGAGAGAGGGGTGAGAGTGGGAAAAAGATATAAGAAAAGAAAAGTTTGTAGGTGGACAGAGCTGATTTCTTGGCAGTTCCTTCTAGGCTAGAATATAAGGCATTTGACTGCTAACCAGGAGGCTGGCAGTTCAAATCCACAAGCCACTCCTCAGAAGGAAGTTTGGGCAACCTACTTCCGTAGTGATACAGCCTCAGAAACCCAAGGAGGGGTCGCTATGAGAGTCAAGTCTGACTCGATGGCACATAACAACCACAACATGTATGTATGTATGTATGTATTCTATTCTACAAGTATTACATAAATATTATTGGTTTGAGGTGGCTGTTATTAGTTGCCATCAAGTTGGCTTTGACTCATAAGGAACTTTTGTATTTCAGTCAGAACAAAATGTTGCCTGTGCCATCTTCATGATCACTGGTGTGAGTTCATTGATGTGGCTATTATACCAATTCATCTGATTGAAGGTTTCCCTTATTTTCACTGAGCCTCTCCTTTAGCAGCCATGATGTCCTTTTCTAAATATTGATCTTTCTTGATGATGTGTCCAAAGTATGGGAGCTGAAATCTTGCCATCCTCACATCTAAGGCTCATTCCCAATGGAAACTTAGGATGATAAAATGGGAAATACCACTCTTCTACATTGCTGCTTACATGGAACCAGAAGCAAAACTGCTACAATAGATAATACTTTGACAACGAAAAAGCAAAAGCAATTCCTAGAGGGTCCCAATGCAGCCTTTAACATCCTCTTAGGTAGGCTAACTCTTGGTTGGTTGTACCTTGTAGTTTGTTTACCAGTGTCCTTAGCCTCTACTAATTAGATGCCATTAACACCAGTAGTTGTTGTTGTTGTTGTTATGTGTCGTCGAGTCGGCCCCGACTCATAGCGACCCCTCCTTGGGTTTCCGAGGCAGTATCACTACGGAAGTAGGATTGCCCAACCTTCCTTCCAAGGAGTGGCTGGTGGGTTTGAACCGCCAGCCTTCTGGTTAGCAGTCAAGTGCTTTAGCCACTATGCTACCAGAGCTCCTAACACCAGTAGTGACAAACAAAAAATGTCTCCATACATGTCCTTTGGGGTGGAGGGAAGATAAAATTGTTCTAGTTGAGATCTCCTGTGCTAGGAAAAAGTTTCTGATTAGGAGTGGGAAAGAGGGAGGGAGGTGAAGAAGTGAGGGGTACAAAATAAAACAAAAGAAAATATTAAACTGGAAGAATCCTTAAAGGTCATTTAATAATCATAATGATAATTATGGATAATATTTTTAGGGCTTTGTGCCTGTATTCTAAGCTCTTCACTGTATTGACTCACAGAAAGTTTATAAAGCAGGTTAACTAGTCTAAACTAGGAATAATTATTACCCCCTTTTTGGAGATGAGGAGACTGAGGCCCAAAGTCATTCAGGTTATAGATGTGAATCCAGAGTTTGAACTAGGTCATCTGACTCCTGAGCCCAAAGGCTTAACCACTCTGTTGGATCGCTTCCACTGTCAAGCAGTTCCATTTGCATATATTGCTAAGGTAGAAGCTGAGGCTCAGGAAGGTAATGTGGTTTTCCCACCTGTTGGTAACTGCTTCAGGATTGAAACTTAGGTCTTCTGACTCATAGCTCAGATTTTATCCAATACATAAAAAAATCCTATAGAGATATGCCAAAGTAAGGTTGCTTCTGGTGGTTCAAACCCACCAGCCAATCTTCAGAAGGAAGATTGGGCAATCTACTTCCATAATGATACCACCTTGGAAACCCAAGGAGAGGTCGCTATGAGTCAGATCTGACTCAACTGCAGTGAGTTAGATTTTTTTGGTTCTATTGGAAGAACTGTATGGATTGGCCTTTGAATGGAAAGCAGTTTCAGACTGAATCGGATTCCTGAATTAAGAGAATTAATTCTTGAAAGCCACCACTTCCCTCATCCCCCACCCACCCACACAGGCTATTAGGAAATAGAGTATTTGACTGATGGTGGTTTGAAGTTGGAGATCTAAAGAGATCTAGAGAATCGAAATGCCTGGATTGCTTCCACACACTTCTAGCCCATTGCAAGAAAACTTGAGTGTGATTCAAGTTTCCAATTCAGGATAATTCCATTAAAATTTCAGCCTACAGGATAAGACACATTTTTCAGTTGTTTTGAGGGTTGAAATAAGATGTTTTGGTTCAAGCTTTCCCTTAATTGTGTAACCTTGTGGCAATTAGATAGAGAAAGAGGGTCCGTATACACCACAACTGTCCAACCCCTAGAGAGGCAGTCTGACCACACATGACAGGTGCTCCCATCTGCTAGGCGGAGAAAACAAGCAGTCTAGACTCATTATCTCAGCCCCCAGTGTCTCAGAGCAGAAAGCTCTGTGCTTAGGGAGAATATACAGAATACAGACAGAAGGTGAAATTGATGATCCACAACCTAGTTTTTTGGTCAGTCAAAAGGCTGGGGGACTTAATGAGAAGCAGAAGAAGGCTACCTTGCGTAGGAGTGTGTGCATTTTAATCCATGTTCTCCTGCTCTGTGTCTGTGGTGGTTTCCCTCAAAACAAAGTGTCTAGAAACCTTTTTAAGTGTACCTTTATGAAATAGTAGTTTCTGTGCTGATAAGTGAGCATGTATCATATCTGTGTTCTCTGGCTTAATCAACAAGTAATACAATAATGTAATTGCTGACAGCACAGAAGCAGGAATTAGCAACACTGCTTCAGGTCACTGGGTATCTATGGAGACAGAAAAACTGCATTTCCTGGGCTGCACATATAGAGAGATGCACATCTTTGGCTAAGAGAGCAGATTAAGTCTGATCTGCTAATAAATGAAATTATTCTTTCATCATCTCTCCCTGGAATGTTCCTAGATCACTGGAGGCCAGTGAGCTGCCTCCCAACACACTTCTCTGAAGAATGTAGCACAGGCTTAATGTATGGGGAAACATGCCATGCTGATAATAACCCAGTCAAAGATTTATCACATTCCTTGAACCTAAAACGTAGGAAGTATAGTAGCACTATGTTGTTGTTGTTGCTAGGTCCCATCAAGTTGGCTCCAACTCATAGCAACCCCCTCCCTGTACAACAGAATCAAACCCTGCCTGGTCCTGCACCAGCCTCACAATCCTTGCTATACCTGAGCCCATCATTGCAGCCACTGTATCAATCCATCTCATTGAGGATCTTCCCCTTTTTCATGGACCCTCCACTTTACCAAGCAAGTTATTCTTCTCCAGGGAATTGTCCCTTCTGACAACATGATCAAAGTAGGTGAGACAATGGCTGGCCATTCTTGTTTCCAAGGAGCATTCCGGCTGTACTTCTTTCAGGACAGATTTGTTAGTTCTTCTGGCAGTCCATGGTACGTACTTTCAGTATTCTTTGTCAACACCATAACTCAATAACTCTTCTTTGGTCTTCCTTATTCATTGTCCAGCTTTCACATGCATATGAGGTGACTGAAAACACCATGGCTTGGGTTAGGCTCACCTTAGTCTTCAAAGAGACATGTTTGCTCTTGAGCACTTTAAAGAGGTCTTTTGCAACAGATTTGTCCAGTGCAATATGTCATCCGATTTATTGACTGCTGCTTCCGTTGAAGATCTGGTGGCTTGGTGCCTAAGACACTTGACTGCTAACCAGAAGACTGTCGGTTGAAACTAACCAGCCACTCCTTGGAAGGAAGATTGGGCAATCTACTTCTGTAATGATACCACCTCAGAAACCCAAGGAGGGGTTGCTATGAGTTGGATTCGACTTAAAGGCAATGAGTTTGGTTTTTTTGTTTGTTTGTTTGTTTGGTTGCTTCCACTGGTGTTGATTGTAATATGAAACCAAGTAATATAAAATGTTTGACAACTTCCATCTTTTTTCCATTTATCATGATGCTGCTTATTGGTCCAGTTGTGAGGATTTTCCTTTTCTTTATGTTGAGGTGTAATCCATACTGCAGACTATAGTCTTTCTTTCTTCTTTTTTTAAATTTTATTGTGATTTGGGTGAAAGTTTATAGAACAAATTCATTTTCCATACAGCAGTTCATGTGTACTGCCATTTCCCACAGTAACAGTTCTCTTTCCACTTCCTCCCTGTAGTTACCTCTTCCCTGTGTCCTTCCTTCCCACACACTCTCCCTGCTCCCACCCCCAGCTGTCTCCCTGTGCAAACACCACCCTTCTGTTCTCACACGATTGATCACTCCAAGGAATGTTTCTACCTGATGCAAATGTTCACCCTATATATCTGTCTATTGTTTGGTTGGAAGCCACAGGAGTGAGTTCAGTTCCAGACCTGAAGGGTAACTATGAGCTGTAGTCTCAAGGGTCTTACCAAGCTCTATCAGACCTGGTATATTTTTTACAATTTTGAGTTTTGTTCCACATTGTTCTCCCACTCTATCCAGGATCTCCTGTACCCATCCCCCTCTGAGTGGTTGCTAGTGGTAGCTGGGTACCATCTAGTTCTTCTGGTCTCATGGCCACATGGGCTGAGGATCACATGATCTACCAGTCCCTTTGCCTATTTGTTTCCATGATCTTTGGTATTCTTCATTCTTGTTTGGTCTGGACAAGGAGAGACGCATCGTTGCACCTTGATGGTCACTTGCAAGCTTTTAAGACCCCAGTCACTGCTCACCAAAGTAGGATGTTTTCGTGTAGTATGTTATGCCAGTTGAGCTTGATGTCCCCTGTGACCATGGTCCTGAGCCCAGAGGTCCAACTACTTGCTACCTCAGGGTAGGTGTCTGTGGCCAAGAAGCCACCACAACCTTGTTCCTTGTCAGCTTTACTATACACCTGGACATTCTTACAGCATGTACAAATATGCTTGTAGAAATATCAAGCAGACTATACTCTAATGTTCATCAGTAAGTGCTTCAAGTCATCTTCACTTTCAGCAAGCAAGGTTGTGTCATCTGCATATCACAGGTTGTTAATGCCTTTTCCTCCAATCCTGATGCTGGGCTCTTCTTCATTATAGTCCAGCTTCTCAGATTATTTGCTCAGTGTACAGATTGAATAAGTATGGTGAAAGGATACAACCCTGATGCACTCCCTTCCTGATTTTAAACCATGCAGCACTTTATATGTAAAGGCTTATCTCATTGATTCCTCACCACATCCTTGTAAGAGGGTCTTATTATTGTTCTCATTCTGGTGTTGCTGTTGTTAGTTGTCATCAAGTCAATTCCAATTCATGATGACCCCAGGTGTACAGAGTAGAACTGCTTCAATAGGGTTTTCAGGCTATCTTCTGAGGCACTTGATAATGGGTTCAAGCTGCCAACTTTTCAGCTAATAGATGAGTGCTTAAATGTTTGCACCACCTAGGGATCCCATCCCTATTTTACAGAAGAAATGTAATTAAGTGACTTTCCCAGGACTGAAAAGAAGTAGTTGGGAATAGAACTGGGGTCTGTCGGATATGCTTCATGTAACAAATATCTACTGAACACTAGTAGAGGCAGCCAGCCTCTGAGTTTATTATGACTAATAGTATTGTTTTTGCTCTTGAGGAGCTTGTATTGGGTTGGGAAAACAGATATGTTAAGAGATGATTTCATTGTAACTGCTAATTTAGAGGTGCATACAGGCTGCTTATAAAATTGCAGAGGGGAGACAACTAATATATACAAGGTAGCACGAACAGTTTGCACTTGACTAGTCACCTAAAGGTTATTGGTTCAAACTCACCCAGTGGCACTATCGAAGAAAGGCTTGGTGATCTGCTTCCATAAAGATAACAATCGAGAAAACCCTGTGGAGCAGTTCTACTCTGTAACAAATGGGCTTGCTGTGCATTGGAATCGACTCAAAGGCAATGAGTTTGTTTGTTTGATACTTAAGTATACTAACATTTGGTTCATGATTTCACAACCCACAGCTGAACTCCATAGTGAACTACTTTTGTGCATGCTGAGGAAGCTGATAGTACATCCTAAACTAATGCCTTCAAATCTTTCCCTAAGCTTGGTGAAATCTTTAAATTCTTAGTGACTTCAATATCCACATGAATGAGTTTCCAAAACCCTTGACTTCCAGTTTCTAAAACTCCTATCTTCCAATGATATTGTCCACCTTCCTAGCTCAACCATTCCCACCTCAGTTATACCTCTGGGTTTTTCATTACCAAAACCTGCAATAGGCCTACAATCTAAACCTGCAACATCCCATTCTGATCACTACCTTCTATCTGTATGGCTCATTTCCTCTGAAGTCCTGTCAAAAACCATTGATACCACCAAGATCTAAACTCCATTGATCACAATACCCTTTTATTTTCCCTTGCCACCTTCCTGTCTTTATTTCCCTTCTTTCTTACCTAGTTTAAAGTCCGTAATTAATGATTAAAAAAAAAAAAATCATGCCTTTGCATGCACTCCCAATTCCCTTGCTTTTCTCGTAATTCATCTTACTTACTTGGCAAAACTTCACCCCTGATAAAATGTAACTCTCCACTTATTCTACTCATGTGGCTGAAGATGTCTGGAGAAAAACACGCAAAACTGGAGAATTACCTCACTTTATACTCATGACCATAAACCTCAAGTGGGCCTAAGGGCAAGCATATTATGTTTCCCTGGTCTATTTCCAAATGAAACATTCTTTTATATCTTATCATTTCTTGTTTCTCCAAACTCTATTCCTGCATCCTCACTCTAAAGCTAAAGACTTTAATTCTTATTTTGCTGAAAAAAAAAAAAAATCCAGAAGCTTCCCTCCAGCTTCCACCATCATACTTACTCATCTATCAGCAACTGCACTCTTAAGTTTGAATTTCCATCCTCTTATTATAGATGAGCTGTCCAGGTTTCTGTGGCAGCTCAATCCCTTTACTTGTGCATGGTACCCCACACTTATCTAAGATAGTGCTCCAACACTGCATCCTTAAATTTTTTTTTTTTTTTTCTTTTCCACATGGGACCTTTGCCATTAGCCTAAAGATAGGCTGCTGTCTTCTAATCCTTCTCTTGATTCCACTTCCTGTACAGAAACTGCATCATTTTTCTGCAATTGTCCTATACTTGCTTTCTTCAATTTTTCTTTCACTCTTCTTTCTTTTTTTGTTTTAATTTTTTTTATTGTGCTTTAGGTGCAAGTTTACAGAGCAGACTTTGTTGTACATTTAACATTATGTATACATTTAGTTTCACTCCCCATTTACCATACCCAACTCAAACCCAGTCTCCTCCCCTCCCTGTCCAGTAACTCCCCCCCCCCTCATAGTTATGCACTCCTTTGTGTTCTGCATTTCCTCCATGTGAATGTTGCTCTCTGCTGCCCTGTGGTTGATTGCTCCAAGGGATGCATTTCCATAGAGTAGGTGGGTGTGTCACCCTGGGTTGAGTGGTCTGTGGGTAAATCTTGTTTACTATTGGGCTGAGAGTCAGCCCCTGAGAGTGAGTTTTATTCCAGGCCCAGAATGTATCCCAGGGCTACAGTAGATGGGGTCTCACCAGACTTCATCTGACCAGTAATTCTGGTCATTATTGAGTTTTTAAATTTTGTTCCACATTTTTCCTCCCACTCTATCCAGGATCTCCAGATTTGATCATTTCCTGAGTGGTTGGCATTGGTAGCTGGGCACCATGTAGTTCTTCTGGTCTTGAGGGCCATTGTGTCCTAGGGCTGATTGCTTCTAAATGCCCTTCGTTTTTGTTTGTTTGTTTGTTTTTTCATTCATCCCTCTTCTTAAACCCACTTCAAATAGACTCTTGGCCACTATTTCCATCAAGTTTACCAAAACCTTTATTTTTGCCAAAATATCTATTCTCAGGTCTCAATTGATTTACTTCTTAGAAGTATTTGACACAATAGGTTCAATCTCTCCCTCCTCCTTGAAACATTTCCATCCCTTGCTTCTATAACACCATGTTCTTCTGATTTTCTTTTTACCCTCTGGCCACTCTTTCTCAGTCTCTTTTGTTTACTCTTCATCTCTCCTACTCCTTCTCTTTTCTTTCTACACTCACTCCCTGGTTGACTTCATCCAGTGTCATCCACCTTGGACTCTAGTTTTGTATATCCAGCTGCCTGCTAGACATCTCCACTTGGGCATGAAAATGTATTTTAAAAATTAACATATTAAAAAGTTGAATGACTGACCTTCCTACACTATTTCACCCACCTTATTTTCATCTAAATTAATGGCATCTTGTCAGTTGGTCTAACTGAAAATCTAGGGGATATTTTTATTATTATTATTATTATTTTTTTTTTTATTTTATTGTGATTTGGGTGAAGATGTATGCAGCAAATTCACTTTCCATACAGCAGTTCACATATACTTTGTCTCATGTCATTGACCACAGTTTACCACAATGCAACAGTTCCCCTCCCACTTCCTCCCCATAGTTGCCTCTTCCCAGTGTCCATCCCTCCATACTCTCCTGCCCCCTGAGCTGTCTCCTTGTGCATAAGCAGCCCTTCTTTCTCCCTTGATTGTTCTTTCCAGGGTGTGTGTCTACTTGAGGTAAATGTTTAACTCACATGCCTGTACTTTGTTTGGCTGGAAACCACAGGTGTGGGTTCAATTCCAGACCTGAAGGGCAGCTAGGGGCCATAGTCTCAGTGGTTCCCCCAGGCTCTATTGGACTAGCAAATCTAGTCCCCCCCTTCTTTTTTTTTTTTTTTTGCCTCCAAATGATTTTGAGTTGTGTTCCACATTGTTCTCCCTCTCTATCCATGATCTCCTACATCCCTTCCAAGTGGATGACAGTGGTAGCCGGGCACCATCTAGTTCTTCTGGTCTCATAGTTGTACAGGTTGCAGATCGGATGGTGTACCAGTCGCTAGGACTGATTGTTTCCATTAATTTTGGTTTTCTTCTTTCTTCTTGACGAGGAGAGACCCGTTGTTGCATCTAGATGGCAGCTTCCTAGCTTTTAAGGTCCCAGTCGCTACTCACCAAAGTAGGAGGTGGAACAATGTTTTGTGTAGTATGTTATGCCAATTGAGCTTGATGTCCCCTGCGACTATGGTAAGGGATATTTTTGACTTATCTTTCTCATTCCCACATCTAATCTGTCAACAATTCTGACTTTACCTTCAGAATAGAACCAGAATCTGACACTACCACTTCTGCCATCCTAATTCAAACTATCATCATTTCTCATCTTGGTGATCACAAGCCCCTCTACTTCTGTCTTTCTTGGGCCACAGACTATTCCCAACAAATAAACCAGAGTGAACTTGTTAAAAACCAAGTCAAATCATGGCATCCCACTTCTCAAAACCCACCTCCTTTAGAATAGAAGCCAAAGTCCTTACAATGATCTCTAAGACTTTTCACAATCTGCCACGATAATCTGATGACATCTGCTATTCTCCCATTGCTCAGTCTAGTTCAACAGCAATGGCCTCCTTGGTATTCCTGGAAAAAGCTTGACTTATTCCTGTCTTGGAACATTTTATACTTGCTGCTTTCCTCACTCAGAATATTCTTCTCCCAGAATTCCATATGGCTCACTGTCTCACATTCTCAGTGAGGGTTTTTCCTTACCATCACAATTATAATTGTAACTCCTGCTCTCTGCCACTTCCTCTCTTCCTTTCCTACTTCATGTTTCTCTATAACTCTTAATAAAACTAGTTGTAGTCAAGTCAGTCCCAACAACGGTGGCCCCATGTGTGCAGAGCAGAACTCAGAGCTTACTACATAACGTTTTCATGGCTATGGCCTTTTGCAAGTAGATTACCATGTCTTTCTTCTAAGTTGGCTCTGATTTGGTTTGAACTATCAACCTTTCAGCTAGTAGCCAAGCACTTAAGGATTTCACCACCCAGAGACTCCTATAAACTTTGCATATTTACATATAATACAGAACTTATGTATTTACTTTGCTACTTGTCCCAATTAGGACACCCTGGGAAACTCAATGAGGGTTGCTATGGGTTGGAATTGACAGTGAGTTTGGTGTTTTGGGTTTGGAATTGTCCCAATAGAAGGTAAGGTTCATGAGAGGAGAGAAATTTATTTTTGTCAATTATCAGCACCATGTGTTTGGCATGTAGTAAGCATTTAGTAAATATTTGTTAAGTGTTGAAACAGTGATAGTATAATTCAAAAATATGATTTTGATTTATTTTTAATTCACTCATCAGTATGTCCCACCATGATAGCTATTTAGCTATTTAGCATTTACAAGCCTAATGAGCCTTTTAATATGTATTTGTGAAAAGTCTAATATATTTAAATTACTGTGTAGTAAACATGAGCCAAGACTTCCATACCCGATGAGGTTCAAAATAATGAAATGTATTCCTCCATGTTGAATGGATCTAGGTGCCAGTCACCATGTTTCTGAGGGCACTCCAAGGAGGTCAAGGTGAAATTCAGTTTAGAAGGAATGAACTGCCAGCTTCCCCTTAGGGATTGATTTCTGTAGATGTCAGAATTTCTGACACACCTGGTAAGGTGGATTCAGGACAAAAGTTAGGCAAGGACAAATGTGGGTAAGTAAAGACTGCAAGTTAGCATTCAAGCACTTTTTCCTTAAATGTGTAAAAAAAAAAAAAAGTATGCTTTGATAAAGATAGGGAATTTTTGATCAGTGTTCACATTTTTTTTTTTTAAGAGTATATCCAAAACTGGAAATATCTGCTCTGCTCTAAACCATGTTGGGAGATAAGAGAGCAGGCACAGTTTTAGAAATTGTCATGAAGGAGAGAGGTGCCAGGGGTATAGATTAGAGAGTTTGTGGCAACATTACAAAACAAAAACTAATATCTAAAATTTTACATTTTAGAGTAGAGGCAACAGGAGTATCTGGCCTCCTGTCAAGAAGACAGGAGCATACTGATTCTTAGGAGTCTTTCCATGTGTAATAAACATCATCATAATATCAATCACTTATTAAGCAAATATTGTATATCAGGTATGTTAGGTATTTTATGTTATCCCCATTATAAAGATGAGAATGCTGAGGCTCATAAAAGTTTAATCAATTTGCCTATGGTCATCACCTAACTAAGAAGAGATGGAGTCAGGGTTCGAACTTAAGTCTATGAGACCCCAAGACCATGCTAATGCTCCTGTACTAGCTGAAGCAGGAATTCAGAGAGAGAACTGTGGGTGTGGGCAGCTGAGGGCTGGACTTGTTTTCTGGCCCCAGTTAAGCAGGCTGGTGTTTACAGCAGGGCTTAGGCCTTAGTAAGGAACTGGAGGCCACTCAGAGCATAAGTCCAGGCCTAGATCAAGGACTCACCTAGTGATATAAGTGACATCACTAGCTCAGTGGCATAAAGGCCAAGGGCTTCACACTAGTCTTGGGGATGTATTCCAATTCCCGGCAGACATAGAGGTGGACAGATACACAGACATATAGAAACACTGACATACACACAGAGCTAGGGCAGGCCAACAATGATCCTTGTTGTTCACTAGCCTTTCTCCGTAACATACAAGTCCTTTCTTTACATCCTCCTCACCATCCATTTTTCCTTTTTAACTTGCACCATTCTTTCCAAGCTCACCTCAGTGCCTCTATAAAAGGAGCCCTACTGGCCTATTAGGAGCTCTGGTAGTGTAGTGCCTAGGGCACTTGACTGCTAACCAGAAGCCTGGCAGTTCAAACCCACCAGCCACTCCTGGGGAGGAAGGTTGGGCAATCTCCTTCCATAGTGATACCACCTCACTATGAGGTGGGGTCGCTAGGAGTCGGATCCGATTCAATGGCATATAACAACAACAACTGGCCTATTGGGAGGCCTCTCAGACTCCTTGGATCTCAACCAATACATGGCCCTAGATTCTGCTTCCAGTTGGAGTCCAAGTAACAACAGCCTAAAGAGGAGAAAAAGAAGTCACTTGGAGTAAAGTAATCTCTCACAGAAAATGTCCTTAAAGTGATCCCTAGTGCACAGCTCCTGGCTAGCAAAGTCAGATTCTAAGCACTTTCCTCATATTTTGCCTGACTCTCACTTGTAATCTTTGCCTCAGTTAGTGCAAGTAAAACCAAATTAAAATAAAACAATGGGCAGAACTCTGGAAGTAGCAGATTGAACTTTCCTATGTAGACATTGGTTCACAGAGTACCAGGGATTCTTCTCCATCTTCTATTTATTTGTATTTTTGTAAATGACATTAGCTTTTCTGCTAAAAACACTGGAAGCCATAAAAGGAACATTTACACAAAGGATCAATCTTAGACCTTTAGCACGAGCAATAAGAGGAAGCAGGATAATCGAAATGGTGAGAGCCAAGAAGTCATGGGAAAGGGACTCACACAACAGCAATTGTGGCCATGCAGGCAGTCGGGGCAGGACTTGGATGATTCTCTTCATTATCCGCCTTCTGTGTTTGCCCACATGAAGCACCACTGTTTCCTTACTCCACTGCCCTCAACTCTATTTTTCTTCCCACCAGCAGCTTTGTACTTCTATTTCCAATTTACTCCTGACATTCCTATGGCAGATAGTCTGTATACCATGTAAAACACACTGCCAGTGAGTTGAATCCAACTCATAATAACACATTAAACAGAGAAGAATTGCCTCATAGTGTTCCCAAGGCTGTGAATCTTTAGAGAAGCAGACTGTGTCATCTTTCTCCCACAGAGTGGCTGGTGGTTTTAAATTGCTGACTTTTTTGTTTAGTAGCCAATTGCTTTAACCACAGTGCCACCAGAGCTCATTATACTATGTAAAGAAGATGAGAATTTATAAGAAATTAGCCAAAAGAGACATAGAAGGAGAAAAAAGGCAGCAGAAGGAAGTAAAATGTGGAAATACACTTTGAGGAAGCCAGCACTGAACTTACTTTGTTTAATGTCATGGAGTTCAGTCTTATAGGAATGGCTGCTCAAAATAGTTTGTCTTGGAAAACATTTTGTGTGGGCTGATCAGCTGATTTCTGACATATCCAGTACCTCAATGCTGAGAATCACCTGTACACGAAGACTCATAAGACCTCACCCATTGAGGAATTTTATGACTGCTAGTATCAGAAAAAGGAGCTCTGGTATAGTGTAGTGGTTAATGCATTTGACTGTTAACGAAAGGTTGGTGGTTCGAACTCCATGGAAGAAAGATGAGGTAGTCTGCTTCTGTGAAGAAATAAAGCCTTGGAAATCCAATGGGGATTGCTATGAATGGAAACCAACTTGATGGCAGTGAGTTAATTGAATATCAGAAAGAGAATGCTAGAAAGATACAAAAATGTATTTTGAATTCCATGTGTCAAGAACTCCAATGCACTGGGGAGAGGAACAAAACTAGTCCTGAAATAATATGAGGGACGTACTGTATCCTGTTGCTTGCAGGCTCCCCCTAGTCCTTGGCATGATTATTATTTTCTCATGCTCTTCCAGGACTCAGTTTAAATGGGACTTACAGGCCTACCTTGATCTTTTTCTAAAATAGATCCTTTCTATCACAGCATCTTATTTATACTTTTCTTAACATAACATGCTGTAATTGTTTTGCTCACTTATTAGTTTATCTGTTTGCTTACTAGATTCCCCCCAAAATAAGAACTGCATTAATATGTCTACTCTTATTACTAATGTAAGATGTTATTGCACAGCTGTCTCCTTTGCCATGAGACCAGAAGAACTAGATGGTGCCCAGCTGCCATTACTGAACTTTGATCAAAGATTCTATAGAAAAATCCTGATCAAAAGGGGGAAATGTGGAGCAGAATTTCAAATTCTCATGGAACCCAGACACTGAACCCTTGAAACTTTTTCTCTGAGATACTCTTTAAAACAAAAACAAATAATTCTCCTGAAGTCTTCTTAAAACAAAACAATGGTTTAGCTTAACTAGCAATGGATGTCTGCCTTCAGCATTATGCTCTTTAAGAACCATCTCTATGGGATCAAATTGACAACAGTAACTCAAAAGATTAATAGGAACATTAGGAGACAGTGAATTAATGTTAAAGGGGGAGGAAAAACTCAGTGAAGGAGGGTGAGAATGGTTAGACAACTTGAATGTAATCAGTGTAACTGAATTGTACACATAGAAACTGTCAAATTGATGTTAGTTTTGCTGTGTACATTCTCAACAAAAATAACAAAATAAAATAAATATTTTTTTTAAATAAAAGGAATACTGATAATTTGACTATATAAAAAAATGTTATCGAGTAAGGACTCAATTTATATTCATGGAGTGAATGAATGAATGGGGTTAAAATCTCACACAGTGCCTGATTTCTGATAGGCATTCAGTAAACCCAAGTGTTCCTCTCAAGACCTACAGTCTATTAGGGAATATGGACATGTGGATGTCCAATTCTACACAAGGCAGACTGAGTGGCATGCTGGTTTAGAGACCAAAAAAAGAGCTGGTCATGAAGATGATCACAGATCTCAGAGAGTAACAGAGTAGGCCACAAGCTCATTTCAAGGGTCTTTGAAACAAAGGGGAGATATCAATGATACCAGTAATGCCTAAGTCTATGCCTTGCCCCCTTCGACTTCTAGGGTTATCAGTTAAAAGAAAGATTTTCAAAAATCAGAAATGACCTGACAGGGACTTATACAGTCATAATATTTAAAAGTTCTCTACTGCAGAAATGTCTGGACTGTGCACTCACCATTCCAAGGTTTCTGACATTTTATTTTGATCTGTATTGCCCTCATTTCTTTCTAACAAAGACTTGAGGCAAGGTGGTTTAAAATGCCTCCCCTCACAAGATGCCCTTCCTTTGGAAATGTCATCTAAAGACATATTTCAGGGCATTTTCCTATGTGGCTAAAGGAGAACAGCATAGAGTCTGACCTTGGCCAGTGCCAGTGGGGAAGACTGTATAAGATCTGGCCCAGACTTGATGTTACAGCATAGGGCAGGAATCTAGGAGCCCTGAATCCTTCCCCCTGCACACAAATTAGCAGCTGATGGTTTCTGCCTCCCACTCCCTCTTCTGTAATGAGACTGCACATCTGCCCTAATCCCAATCAAGTTGAGGCAGAGCCTGTGGGGGAAAGATAAGGTTAGGGGGAGCTGGAAATGGTGAAAGAGCTGTGTCTTTCCTTTAATCTGACTCTCCCTGCATCTGCCTAGGAGGCCCCAGAGGTCTCTTTAAGGCCTGTGTGACTGGAAGCACACTTTGTGTAGGACCACCATGTCCTCCAGCTGCACTGACAGCTCCTGACCTCCTCACTGGGTTGCAGGGAGGCTGGCTGTCACTCATTTGGGCTGTTCTTTATCTGAAGCCTTTTTTTTTTTTTCCTCTTTTCTTTTCAGAGAGTTTTGTGTTGTTTTGTTTTTATCACTTTTGGAATTGAAAGGGCAGAAAAATAGAAACAACCAAAATACCTTGCATTACTCTTTAGTGAAAAAAGATTCAACCCTATTCTAATACCAGAAATTTCTGATTTCTATTCTTGGCTCTCAAAGCAACCAAGATGACTTCTCTGTTCCATCATAGCTTTCTAATGGCATATATATAT
>NW_006921797.1:2326033-2328211 GCF_000298275.1 Orycteropus afer afer | reverse complement strand
ATTCAGTGGTAGAATTCTCACCTTCCATGCAAGAGACCCAGGTTCAATTCTTGGCCAGTGCACTCCAGGCACAGCCACTACTTGCCTGTCAGTGGGGGCTTGGGTCTTGCTATGATGCTGAACAAGTTTCAGTGGAGCTTCTAGGTGAGGAAAGGCCTGACAGGATGCTTCTAAAACTCAGTCAATGAAAATTCTATGGATCACAACAGTGTGATGCCATTATCACAGGATAACCAAAAGTCAGAGGTGACTCAAGTGCAGCTAACAACAGTCTAAAATAACAGAAAGCACACCACTCTCTCCTGCTTTTACTCACTCTTCATTTAACTACCTCATTCAGTGCTTCCTTGTCTAAATCCCACCTCTCTCCTCTCAGCAAAGTGTCCCAGTAAAGAGAGAAACAATAAGCTTAAGTCTGAAGACTTTGTTAGCAGTTTCTTAGCAAGGGGCTCACAGATAACGTTCACAGATGCTCCTGCAGAACATCTTGAAATATCAAGATTGTCATTGAAATGTTTTTAGGATACTCTGTGTTACTGCAGGATAGAACTGGGTCCAATCAGGAGAAGTTCCAGGGTATAGATTTAGACTGTTCTAACAGTGAGAATTCCTAGCTGCCTGACAAGACAATCTCTGTCACCAAAGACTTTGAGAGCTTGTTAGAACAGTGGTCCTGAGCCTGGACGCCTATCACAATCTCAGGGTAGGTTTTTTTTTTTTTTTTTTTTTTTTAATGCATGGGTTAGCAGCCAAGAGGTAATGTTACTTCCACTTACCTCAAACTTTGTTACCATTCAATTGTTTCAGAGGCTTTTTTGTTTTCTTCCTAAGTAGACAGAAGACTACATTTTGTGGTTCTTTGTGTCTTCAATCCTGCCAGACAGTACGTTCCACACAGTAAGATCCCAATAAACTTATTATTGAATAAATACATAGAATGGGTTTGGGAGAACAATACTTTGCACATATATATCAGTGTAACCCCCATCTTGAGACTTGACACTTTATCTCACCCTTCTTAGTATCCCCAGGGCACTTGATCTTAAAGCTTGTTTAAATCTCTTTTTTCTTAACCCTTTACTCTGGTCAGTTATCAAGGCCTGATACTTTTTCTGTTGCATTGTTTTCTAGATATTCCCCATCCCCATAGCCCTGGCCCTGTGTCTCCTACCATTCTTCTCCACCACCCAGGACAAGTAGAAGAACATGGGGCAGGTCTAAGTTTGAATCCCCAAACTTCTCTCACTACATTAGGTAATTTGGGGCAAATTACTTAGCATTTCTAAATTTGATCTATTAATCTGTGAAACAGGAATAATACTTACATACCAAGGTTGTGGTGAGAATTAAAAAGAACAAGGGATCAATGTGCCTAGAAGATAGCCAATCTACCTTATTGCTGTTGGTAATCTCTACCTTCCCTCTGGTATCTTGTCCCTACAAACATTGAACCAAAAATCCTCACATTTTATCTGATAATCTTCATTAGCTAATGACAATCTTCAATTTATCACTTACTTGTATCTCTCTTTCAGAATCTTCCAAGGGAGATATTCCCAAGTTCAAACTTTAGATCAATACTGTCCAATAAAAATATACTGTGGGCCACAAAGGTGACCTATAGAGGGAATTATAAATTTTATAAAATTTTGTTTATAAAACAGAAGAAAAAAGTAAAATTGATTTTAATGATATACCTTATTGAACCAATGTATCTAAAATGTTATAATTTTTAACAGGTAAACATATACAAATTATTTATGAGATTCAGGTAGTCCCTGAATTACAAATGAGGTCCATTCCTAAGTCTGTCTTCAGTCGAATTTGTATGTGTCAGAACAGTTGGGTACGGTTTGTATCCAATGTCAGTTTGTCAAATATTTGTCTTGTTGTCGTTAGGTGCCATAGAGTCAGCTCTGACTCATAGTGATCTTTTGTACAACAGAACAAAACACTGTCCAGTCCTGTGCCAGCTACACAATCTTTATTATACCTGAGCCTATTGTTGCAGTAACTGTGTCAATCCATCTTGTTGAGGGCCTCCCACCTTTTCGTTGACCTTGCCCTTTACTAAGCATGATATCCTTCTCCAGGGAATGGTCCCTTCTGACAATGTGACCAAAGTAGGTGAGATGAAGTCTGGCCATTCTTGCTTCCAAGGAGCATTCTGGCTGCACT
>NW_006921797.1:2309307-2319208 GCF_000298275.1 Orycteropus afer afer | reverse complement strand
AGGGGTCCAAGATTATCTTCTGTGTCTGTGTTAATTGGTTTCCCTTTTCTTTGTTGAAGAGGGTCTGTGCAATCCTTCTGCCTGGTCCGCCATCTTGCTGGAGAATCTTCATCTGATTTCTTGACTGCTGCTTCCATTGGTATTGATTGTGGAACCAAGTAATATGAAATCTTTGACAACTTCAATCTTGTCTCCATTTATCATGATGCTGCTTATTGGTCCAGATTTGAGGATTTTCATTTTATTTATGCTGAAATGTGATTTATGTTGAGATGTAATTGTAGTCTTTAATCTTCATCAGTAAGTGCTTCAAGTCATCTTCACTTTCAGCAAGCAGAGTTGTGTCATCTGCATATTGCAGGTTGTTAATGGGTCTTCCTCCAATCCTGATGCCACTCTCTTATTCATATACTCCAGCTTCTCAGATTATTTCTCAGCATAAAGACTGAATGAGTCTGGTGAAAGGATACAACCCTGACACATTCCCTCCCTGATTTTCAACCATGCAATATTTCCTTGTTCTGTTTGAATGACAGATGCCTGGTCTATGTATAGGTTCTTCATTGGCACAATTAAGTGTTCTGAAATTCCCATTCTTTACAATGTTATCCATAATTTGTTATGATCTATACAGTTGAATGCCTTTGCATATTCAATAAAATACAAATAAGCATCGTTCTGGTATTATTTGCTTTCAGCTAAGATCCATCTGACATCAGCAATGATATCCCTCATCCCACATCCTCTTCTGAATGCAGCTTGCATTTCTGGAAGTTCCCTGTCAATATACTGCTGAAACCATTTTTTAATTACCTTCAGTAAAATTTTGCTTGTATATGATATTAATGATATTGTTTGATAATTTCCACATTCTGTGGGATAACCTTTCTTTGGAATGGGTACAAATATGGGTGTCTTCCAGTCAGCTGGCCAGGTAGCTGTCTTCCAAATCTCTTGGCATAGATGACTAAGTGCCACCATCATGGGATCTGTTTGTTGAAACTTCTCATGGGTATCTGTAAATTCTTGGAGCCTTGTTTTTTTTGCCAATTCCTTCAGTGCAGCTTCTACTTCTTCCTTAAGTACCATCAGTTCTTAATCATACACCACCTCCTGAAATGGAGGAATATCAACCAATTCTTTTTGGTTCAGTGACACTGTGCATTCCTTCCATCTTCTTTTGATGCTTCCTGTCATCATTCAATATTTTGCCCATGGAATATTTCAATACTGTAACTTTTGTGTTTCTTCATTTCTTTCAGCTTGAGAAATGCCAAGTGTATTCTTCCTTTTTGGTTTTCTAACTCCAGGCCTTTGCACATTTCATTATAATAACTGAATTTGTCTTCTCCAGCTGCTCTTTGAACTCTTCTGCTCAGCTCTATTATCTTGTCATTTCTTCTATTTGCTTTAGCTACTCTCCATTCAATAGCAAGTTTCAGAGTCTCTTCTGACATGCATTTTGGTTGTTTCTTCCTTTCCTGTCTTTTTAATGACCTTTTGCTTTCTTCATGGATGATGTTCTTGCTAATAGGGAAAAGCTCCCTAGTGCAGAAATGTCTGGGCTGTGTTCTATAATTTAACCTTCACCCACATTTCCCACAATTCCTCTGGGTTTCGGTCATTGGTTTTCAATGCATCAATTCTATTCTTTAGATGGTCTCTAAATTAAGGGAGCTCTGGTAACATAATGGCTAAGGCACTTGACTGCTAACCAGAAGGCTAGAGGTTCAAACCCTCCAGCCACTCCCTGGAAGGAAGATGGGGCAATCTACTTCCGTAGTGATACTGCCTCGGACACCCAAGGAGGGGTCGCTATGAGTCGAGTCTGACTCGACAGCATATAACAAAAACAACACATAATCAAGGTCATATTTTGGCTCTTGTGGACTTTTAATTGTCTTCAGCTTCAACTTGAACATGATGGTTTGTTCCACAGTCAGCTCCTGGTCTTCTTTTGGCTGAAGATACAGAGTTTCTTCTTTGCCACTTTCCATAGATGTAGTCAATCTGATTCCTGTGTATTCCATCTGGTGAAGTCCACATGTACAACTGCCATTTATGTTGTTGAAAAAAAGGTATTTGCAATGAATAAATCATCAGTTTTGCAAAATTCTATTTTGCAATTTCCAGTGTCATTTCTGTCACCAAGGTTGTATTTTCCAACTACTCATGATTCTTCTTTTTTTCCAACTTTCACATTCCAATCACCAGTAATAATCAACATATCTTGATTGCATGTTTGGTCATTTTTAGACGCACCAATTTTGGCTTTGGTGGTTGGTGCATAAATTTGGATGATAGTACCATTAATTGGTCTTCCTTGTAGGTATATGAATATTATACTATCACTGACATCATTGTACTTCAGGATAGATCTTGAAACATTCATTGTTGCAATGAATGCCATTCCATTCCTTTTCAATTTGGCATTCCCGGCATAGTAGATTATATGGTTATCTGATTAAAAATGGCCCAAACCAGTCCATTTCAGCTCACTAATGCCTGGGATATTAATCTTTATGTGTTCCATTTCATTTTTGACAACTTCTAATTTCCTAGATTCATACTTTGTACATTCCATGTTCTGATATTAATGGATGTTTGCAGCTGTTTCTTCTCATTTTGAGTCATGCCTCATCACCAAATGGAGGTCCAGAAAGCTTTACTCCATCCACATCATTAAGGTCAACTCTACTCTGAGGAGGTAGCTCTTCCCCAGTGATATTTTGAGTGCCTTCCGATATGAGGGGCTAATATTTTGGTACTATATTAGACCATGTTTCAGGGCTGCTCGTAAAGTTTTCCAGTCCTATAATAGACAGTGTTTCATTGCTATTCATAAGGCTTTCAGTGGCCAGTTTTTCGAGAAGTGGATGGCCCCTTCCTTCTTTGGATTCTGTCTTAGTCTGGAAGCTCTGCTGAAACCTGTTCACTACAGGTGACCCTGCTGGTATTTGAAATGTCAATGGCATAACCTCCAGCCTCACAGCAACACACAAGACACCACAGCACGACAAATTGAGAGATGAGTGGTGGAAATATTCGTCTTAGTGTATAGTTTACATTTTTATGCATAAAAAAAGGATTAAATAAGTTTTTACACTAAAACATATTTAACATAATAATACACTAATGATGATGATGATGATGATGATAATAATAATAATAATGCTTTGATGAACATAGCTCTGGTGGCACAATGTGTAAGGCATTTAACTGCTAACTGGAAGGTTGGTGGCTCAAATCTACCAGCCTCTCTGCAGGAGGAAGATGAGGCAATGTACTCCCATAAAAATTTACAGTCTTGGAAACCCAGTGGGGGTTGTTATGAATTGGAATCGACTGGACAGCAGTGGGTTTTTTGGTTTTGTTATTAAAAACCATTGTACATACCTAAATTTTTTATATAATAGGCTTTACAAGGGTAGGTTTGCAACTATAGGTTGTACATAGGTTAGATGTTTGTAACCTGTATTTTATATTCTTTTGTTCTTTGTCCAGTTCAGATACATATTTTACACATACAGTCCAATCTCAATTCTGACTAACCACATGTGACTAGCGCTACCATACTGAACAGTGCAGATCTGGATCTCAGTTTAACCTTCACCCACCAACTGTTGCTCCTTGCTAATGACCCCAATTTCCTAGGCTTACCAAAAACACTCACCTTCCACAGTGTCTCTCTTCCACCTAAACAAATATGTAATTCAGCCATCTGGAAGGCTCTTCCTCCATTTTTTCACACTGATCTCTTTCAGAACTTTGAATATTAAACAGCTCTGCTACAGAAACTTGGGTACCTAATTCCACCTGAGACCCTGGTTGGTGCAAACGTTTAAGCACTTGACTATTAACTGTAAAGGTTGGTGGTTCAAATCCACCTAGACAAGCTTTGGAAGAAAGACCTAGTGGTCTATTTCTGAATGATTACAGCCATTGAAAACCCTGTAGAGCACAGTTCTACTCTGACACACACGGGATTGCCATGAGTCAGACTCAACAGCAACTGGGTTTTTGTTTCTTTTGGTATGAAGTCACAGGCAGAGAAGAGAGGTCTGCTGATTGCAAGGTAGAGAGTGATCTTAGTGAAAAGTAAGAGTTCTGAAGTCCAACAGACCTGGGTTTATGTTTATTCCTAGGATCTACCCCTAAGGAGTGGAAGCAGAATTGTGACCAGTACCTGAGAATTTTAAAAGCTTTTGAAACAGGTTATAATTAGCAATAATAATAATACCCTAGGTTAGCCCAAAGTTACACAGTTGAGAATGCTTTTATAAGTGGTCCTTTTGATATTGAGGTATGTCACATGGCACTACAATGCTAGCCTACTGGTTGCTAGTACCATCAAAAGGCCATTAGATATTGAGGCAGCAATTATTTACCCTTGTTAGATCAGTCAGCCACATCAATGCAGGTTCCATTTTTAAATTAAGGAATTAATATTTAATATTTTAGTCACCTTGTTTTTACATAACATCATCCTATTGCCTTGTAGTGCTATAGACACGCAGGTGGGAAGGCTTCTGCTTGGAAGTTATTAACTACAAACCAGGGCACCTTTTATCTCCCCACCATAAAATTTAGCATAATACCCCCATAGTCTGGTAAGTGCTGCTTCTTGTAAACAGTATCACTCTGAAGGAAGAAGCAGTAACAGGTAGAAAATAAGAAGAAAATTTAATTAAGCATCAACAGTGTACTTAATATTTTCTAAGTAAATTATCCCTTAACCTTTTGATTAGAGATAAATACCAACCAAGTTGCAAATATTGGTTAATTAAAGTGGTAACTCCCCCAAGCTTCATGAAAGAGTACTAACTACTACAACCCCAGCTGCTGGTGGAACGATCACAATTTAGAAACAACATTTTAGAAATAACAGTTTAGAAACAACATTGTGAAAGCCCATAACTCTTACTAGTGTTCTTCCATAACCTGTTTCCAATCATTTCATTATATTAAAGAGAAAAGGGGGGGGGGACAGTGATGCTCTCACAATTTTACGAATAAGAGCTTGCCACTTTTTAGTAATAGCTTTTTATGTGTGCATGTCCCTAAGTTCATACCTAGATGTGATGTATAGCTTTTAGTTTGTTCATGTTTAATTGAAAGAACTTTCCCAAAACATGAATCATCAAAGAGAAAATGCTAGTTACCAAGGAGACTGCCCGATGAATCAGAGAGTGACACCTAGACATACTTTATCTGCTTAAGTCAGGAAACCTTCCATTTAAAATAGGAACAAAGTCTAACCTAACCAACTGTGGATCATGAATTTCTGTTGGCAAGATGTGTAAAAGACTCTTATTATTTATTTTTTTAACCACAGAAGCAAATTAGCAAGTGCTTCTTTTATGGAATCTTTTACAGATTTAGACAATTAGGGAATTTCTCCTGACCATGCTGGATTTGGGAAAACAAATACCATCCAAGGACGAAGTGGTCTGGTGGAGGTGACTAAGGATAATGCAGAAGAGTCCTGCTTTTTCATCCAGGAATCTGAACAATGATGCTCTTGAAAGTGGGAAATAAGGAGATCTCGACATTCAGGCTGCAGCATGACATTTTCCAACATAAAGGCAGTGCCAGTAGAAAAGGGTTGTCTCTGAATTTACCTCCACATGACTAGAATGAACTGCATGGATAATAAGTCAGAAAGTCAGATCAGATTTTTGGTCTGCTTCCTGATAAAAGGAAGATTAATGTCCACATCCAAAAGTTTCTTCATTGATTCTCATCATATTTTTTGTAATAAGCCTTGGTGTGTTTGTGAGTCTGGAGTTTTAGCATCACTGTCTTATGGGAATGAGAAGCTGTTACTAAATGAATTCTTTACAAAAAGAACACAGGAGGAACGTATCCAGTGAGATGCTGAAGTTTCCTACTGTTGATGGGAATTAGCATGATGCCCAGGAAACATGTGAGTAAAACAGACTAACAGGAGGAGTGCAAATAGCACAGCAGGGCAGACAAGAGGTTTTAAAAACTGTGGAAGCAGCCAGGTATTTATTTGACTGCAGAATCTCAATTTTAATTATTTACCTTTATAACTGATGTTTTTATTCCTGTGCAAATTTTGAAAATTTCAGTACTTTCCATTAAATTTTCTTTTTCTTTTTTTCTTCTTCTATGAAAATATGCTTTAAAACTTGGAGTGAAGTAAAAAATAAAAAGGAAAAGCGTCTGAAAGGGTCTCAGAACCAGAAGATTTCTATGAACTGTTCATTTTCAAATAGGTGTTTTCCCTATAGGAGGAACTACAGATGAATGTAATTGGAAGGAAAAATATCTCTGCCTGATAACGATTGTAGTCTTCTTACTTGGAACTTCAGGTCCACTGTTGCTAAGGTAACTCAATCAATAAGGTTTGGGTAATATTCCCGAATTTACTAAAGAAACATAAGGGGAGTAAAGAGATTTGGGTTCAGGGTAAGAAAAAAATGGGAATCAAGAATTAAGTGTGCTACAACTCTTCTTTTTGTGTTTACAATTCAGATAAGAATTTTCAGAGCTTAATAATTTTGGAAAGACAAAAAACTAATGAGATTCTGAGTGCTCAGGTGAAAGATTTTTATAGCACAATAATTTAAGGTTTAGTCTGATGGCATAAATTTTGCTGCTTCATCTCTAGAATATATAAAGCTGTTGGTAGCAGTGTAGATTGAATTTAAAGGCTTCAAGTATGTGAGCATATTTTTCTGACAACTATAGGAAATTCGTCATCAAATCTTATTGATCTATACTACCTCAGGCTTTGAGATAAGTGAAGGCACAGTAAATAACTATTATTTTAATGGAAAAAAGTAAAAAACAAAGATGGTGATAAATATATAGTGAAAAGAATACACAGAGATAGAACTTGTGAAGTAAAAAAAAAAAAAAAAAAACACCGAAAACAAAATTAAGTATGTTATCTATGATACTAAAAACTGCAAAATAAAGCTTTTGCAACCATGCTTGTTCCACTGCACCTGGGGAGTTACATATCTTAGAGGTCTGTAATGGTGTTCTCTCATCCACAATTCCAGGGGCAACAGAAGGAGAAGCCCAAAAGAAGTAATGTAAAGATGGAATTTACCAGTAAAAATCAGTTCTCCTCAAGTCGATTCTGACTCATAGCAACCCCAAATGTGTCAGAGTAGAATTGTGCTCCACAGGGTTTTCAATGGCTGATTTTTTGGAAGTAGACCACCAGATTTTTCTTTTGAGGTGCTTCTAGCTGTACTTAAAGGTGCTCTGGTGTCATAGTGGATGAGGCATTTTGGCTGCTAATCAGGTGAGTGGTTCAAACCCATCAGCCCCTCAGTGGAAGGAAGAAGGACAATCTACTTTCCTAAAGGTTTATAGCCTCGGAAACCCATTGGGGGTTACTATGAGTCAGAATCCACTGCATGGCAGTGCGTTTGGCTGGGTTTTGGTTCTAGATGTATTTAAGCCTCCAATCTTTCAGTTAGCAGCTGAGCATGTTGACCATTTGCAACACCCAGGGACTCATTAAGATGAAATTTAGAATGTCCAATATTTTCTTTGAGGACCTCTGGTAGTGTAGTGCCTAAGACATTTGACTGCTAACTAGAAGGCTGGTGGTTCAAACTCAGTCACCACTCCTTGGAAGGAAGGTTGGGCAATGTACTTCCGAAGTGATACCACCTTGGAAACCCAAGGAGGGGTCTCAATGAGTCCGATCTGACTCAACCACAATGAGTTTTGTTTTTTTTTCTGTTTGTTTGTTTGTTAATATTGTCTTTACCATTGAGCTGCTAACTCAAAATTTCATATTGTGGATTTCTTATTTATAACCAACCTTTGAATATCAAAAGTCTCATTCCTAAGTCTGTCTTTAAGTCAAATTTATATGTAAGTCTGAATAGTTAGGTATAGTTTCTATCTAATATCAGGTGATCAAATGCTTGTCTCAGTATATAGTATATAGTGTATCTTTCTATGCATAAAAGATATTAAATAAATACTTCCAGATATCCAAAAACATCTTAAACATAATAATAAGATAATAAAATAGTGTTTTGATGTGTGTCATAAATTAGTGCCCTTTTTTTTATTACAAGCCATTGTATGGTGTGTACAGCATGGGCAGGTAGGACTCCAGGACACCACAGTGGCCGGTGGCAGGCCTATATTTAGCCTAGAGCCCTGATCTAGCAGCAGCCCCTGAGATCTTGACGACTCTCCCTCCTCACTGGCCCGGGACCCTGGTGCCTAGCTCAGGCTGCATGGCACAGAGCCAGACACAGCCAAGATAAGGCTTACTGCTGAGGACAGATAGAGTCTAGATCAGGGGCTGATGTTGCCACACTGCGTCCAAATGTCAGCAGTCAAAGCGGCACCCAGAAGGTAAGGAGTGAAGCCTGTTCCATCCTGTAGCCTCTTGCCTGGTCCAGGAACCAGCCAGCTGTGGTGGAGCCCTCAGGGGCCCAGGGCCAAGGTAGAGGCACCTTGTCACTGCCCACGCTGCATTCCCCACGCCTTGGCCTTCCGAGCTTAGTTGGAAGCAGGCTCCACAGAGTCTGGGGCCGGTGGGTGCTGGGGGCGGGGAGGGACCGAGGCAGTGGAGAGGGCTCCTGCCAGCTGCTGCAGGAGGAGTCAGGCGAGGCAGGATTCCGATGGCCTCCTTCCCATGCAAGGTCACTGGCTTTGCATTCAAGGAAAAGCATATGAAGTTGGTTCTTAACTACAGGTTGTATGTAAGTCGGAGCTCATAACCCGGGACTGCCTCTACAGGTTTTCCTCTCTATTCGAAAGTAGACGATTCCTATGAAATCCCTTGTAAGCCGAAATGGCTTAAAACGAAAAAGCAATTACCATTAATTCACAATGGAAACATTTTTGAGCCTTCCCAGACTCAAAAAATAACCTACCAGATAATGCATAGCACTATTATATAGTAAAAATCTTGGGTTTCTGAGGCGGTAGATTGCCCAACCTGCTTTCCCAGGAGTGGCTGCCAGCCTTCTGGTTAGCAGTCAAGTGCCTTAGGCAGGCACTATGCCACCACAGCTCCCTTTTTTTTTTTTTTTTTTTGGTTATAGTAAAAGCAGTAACCATATGATAAATACTTAGCCTATATAAAGTACATAAAGTAGAAATAATCTATGTACAGTGTAGTTCTCAGAGATGGAGTTCTCAGAGATGGAGCTTGGCTACTCCACTCTCTCCGCTCAGGATGTGTGCTGCCTCTTTTAATAGCTGACTACAAAACAAACACTGAATACCAATTTCGCTTTTTGCCTTTTTCATAAAAGCGAAAATTCTCTTCAGATGTCTTTCAGTTAGCGAAAACAGGTACTAACGTAGGTCTTTTGTAAAAGTGAAGTAATGTAAAGTGAACTTTCAAAAAGCAGGTATACTTGTATTTATGTTCTTTAATTTTTGTAGAAAGGAAAAAAGAAAGTTGTTGAATCTGAGAAAAATAGAGTGAGACTTAAGCAAATATGGCGAACTCTTCATATTTCTATCAAAGAATGTAAACACCTGTATTTATCAACTTTGCTGTCAATGTTCATTCTGACTTGAGCATCAAATGTTTCAGTTTTTCACATGTAAAGGAAAAAACTCTGTAAGGATGAAAAATGTAAGAAATAGATAAAAGAAATCTAAATTCATCATTAGTTTTGATGGAAGTCAAACAAGTCTTCAGAGTAATTACTATGTATTATATTTGAGCCTTGATAAAATTTTAAATTCAGAAAATCCTATAGGTCTACAGACAACACTAAGTGCTGGGTATTATACTGTAAATTTCTATTGTTTTAGTGATTTTGTGGCATTCTCTTCTTCAAAATGATAGTAAAAAAATAAATATAGATTGACTTGATAATGGAAAGCATCTTTGTAACCAAAGGTTTTTTGTTTTTTTTTTTTAACTTTTTATTGTGCT
>NW_006921797.1:2273651-2308682 GCF_000298275.1 Orycteropus afer afer | reverse complement strand
TTTTTTTTTTTTTTTTTAATGGGCTGTTGCACTTGTCAGTTTTAAAGTGTTAAACCTGACAGTTTAAACTAGGTTTTCATGAATCTGTGTTAGCAAACACTGGGAAAGTCTCTATTGTAAAAATGGCAAGCCCGTCTTATTTAAAATGTAGTGTGATTGACATTTTACACAAATTTGTGTTATGCACATTTGAAATAGTATGATATGGAAAATATTAATGATGTCACTTTATACACAAAATTTTACATAATGAATGTCTCCCTGTTTTCTTTCAATCAAGAACTACACAATTTCAAAGTTACCAAACCAAGTAAATTAGAAGCTGTATTATGCTGTTACTAAATAGCATCAGTTGTATCTGGTATTGAAAACTAATTTATCCTCATGTGAATTACATTGTGGTATGTATTAAATATTGTTCAAATAGTTCCAGTAACTATTATGCTGTTATTTTAACACTCACTATTATGATCATAATGAGCTCTGATGGCATAGTGAGTAAGGCATTTGGCTGCTAACCAGAAGGTTTCAGGTTCAAATACATCAGCTACTCTGAGGGAGGAAGATGAGGCAATCTACATCCATAAAGATTTATAGTCTTTGAAACCCAATGAGGGTCACTATGAGTCAGAATTGACCGAATGGCAGTGGGTGGGTTATGTTCATATATGCTGTTGTTGTTGTGTGCCACTGAGTCAATTTTGATTGATAATGATCCTGTATGACTGAATAAAATTGCCCTACAGGATTTCATGAACCAAAAAACCAAACTCACTGCCATCAAGTTGATTCTGATTCATAGCTGCCCCCACTGGGTTTCCAAGGCAGCAAATCTTTATGGAAGTAGATTGCCCCATCTTCCTTCCGTGGAGGGACTGGTGGGTTTGAACTGCCAATGTTCAGGTTAGCAGTCAAAAGCCTTAGGCACTGCACCACCAGAGCCTGTTGTAGAGTTTCTTAGGTTATAATACTTATGAAAGCAGATCATCAGGTCTTTTTTCCCTGCGGAGATACTGGTGGGTTTAGAACCTCCAACCTGACCTTTTTGTTAGCAGCCAAATGCTTAACTATTGCACCACCAGGGTTCTTTATGATTATACATAACTTTTTTATATTCCATAATGATGTTTCTAATCATTTATCAAATCATCCTGTTAGTGCTAGTCACTTGACAGCTAACTAGAAGGCTGGCAGTTCAAACCCACTAGTCACTCCTCGGAAGAAAGGTTAGACAATCTACTTCCATAGTGATACCACCTCAGAAACCCAAGGAAGGTCATTATGAGTCAGGTCCAACTCAATGGCACATAAAAGCATCAACAAAGGTAAATTACTTTGGAAGAAAGGTCAAATATGCTTCAACACTTTAAAGAAGTCCAAACAACTGCCATAATACAGTAGGGCTGAGTTTGATACTCTTTGACCTAGCCCACAGAGGCCAGGCATGAGAGGAAGGGCTGGAAGGTCTGAAGTGCAAGGAGTTGTGTGGATTCCTGAACCTATGGGTATTGAGCTAGTCCCTGAAAACTAAGGATGAGAGAGAGAAGATGCTCACTGGTCTGAAGTAAAGGGAGGAGTTTAACTCCCAAATTTGGCAGCTGGAACCCATAACCTAGCTGGGATGGCTAAGGCTGAGCTGATGAGAATTTGACCTAATGAAGAGGAAGATGTTTGACACTGAGCTTGTGTTAAATTACAGCAATTTGATGGCTTGTGCTGGGCTGGACTTTGCTTATTTATGGATGCAGATGCCCACATTTCCAAGCAGAACAGAATATTCTTAAGAGAGAAAGAACCATGCTTGTCTTCTCGGAGTTCTGGTTTGACCACCAATGGGCAAATTAGAATTGGCTGTCTAAAATGGGGGAGATAGAGACATGAAGTCGCTGGCTTACACACTTTTATGGGTGTGTTTATTCTTAAACTGATTGTGAAAGGGATGAAGTATGAAAGGGACAATGACTAGAAAAGCCAGGGGTGGCCTATGGTACAGTTAATTACTTAGAATGGCTTTTCTAGCTATAGTCTTTGTAACTCCCTCCAGATTACTGGGTGGGATCATGCAAATAAGGTGTGTAGAACTCTGATGTTGGGCTTGGTTAGTTTTGTCACTCTGCCAGGTTTAAAAGGAACCCTCCCAGAGACAGAGGGGTGATCTCACTATCATCAAGAGAGAAGAGCTAGAGGTGAAATGAAGCACATCCTTGGACCTCCTTGGCTGAGAAACACCCCGATGGAGAGACACCCCAGGGGAGAGATGATGGCAGTGGAACAAAGAGGCATGAGACAGAAAGTCAGGCTTACCTGACCCACAAAGGCAGAGGCCAGGATGGGAGGCCAAGGGCCAGAGAGGAGTGTCTGAGGGCACAGCAGAGGGTAGACTGTCCTGATCAAAGAATTGTATCCTGAGTTCCTGAACTTGAATTGTAACCTATTACTTCCCTAATAAACCCCATAATCGTGAGTATTGTCTGTGAATTCTGTGTGGCCACTGCAACGAATTATTGAACCCAGCAAAGAAGTAGTGAGTACCATAGGAGGAACAGTTGGTGTCAAAGTTGGTAAAAAGGCTGGGGGTGGCAGCACATCTGGTTTCAGAGGAATAAGCCTTGGGCTGCTGATGGAGATTCTCTCTTCCTCCTGTGAAGTCAGCGGAAGTCAGAAGATGCTGCTTCCATGTCCCTTTTTTGCAGCACTCAAAGGCCTTAGGCACTGCACCACCAGAGACCCTTATAGAATTTCTTAGGTTATAATATTTATGAAAGCAGATCACCAGGTCTTTTCCCCCGTGGAGATCCTGGTAGGTTTACAACCTCCAACCTGACCTTTTTGTTAGCAGCCAAATGCTTAACTATTGCACCACCAGAGTTCCTTATGATCATACATAGCTTTCTTATATTCTATAACTACATTTAAAATCATTTGCAAATCATCATGTTAGTGCTAGTGAGAAGTACGCCCAAAGTAAATCACTTTGGAAGAAAGGTCAAATATGCTTAAACACTTTAAAGGAGTGCAAACAACTGCCACAATATAGTAGGCTGCTGATTTAGGAGAGAGAAGTCTGATGAATAATAGATTATTCTGCAAACATTAAAAACAGCTCTGAAGAAGGAGGAGGACAATGAAAAAAGAGGAGGAAGAGGGAAAGGGGTGGGAGAAGGAAAAGAGAGAACGAGAAGAGAGGAGGAAAAAGAAGGAAGGAAGGGAAGAATTGCCACAATAGTAGATTTCTGTGCTCTGAGAAAGCACTCTCCATCTTTACACATATTCCTTTGGGAAACTTATGCTTGGATTATTCAACTCATGAATTATGCAAAGTCTTTAAGAAGAGCTCCTTCATATAAAGTATATCACTTTATAAATGAATAGTCTCAGGTTCAGCGTTGTGGATAGTTCACCAAAAAGATTTGCCCTTTGCAATGATAGAAACTCAAGGTTGGAATGAAGCTTAGAGGTCATCTGTTTCAACCAACTTTCAGAAAACATGTGAAATCTTCTCTGAAACATATCCCAAAAGTGACCAACCTGACCCCAAGATCTATAGGCCAAGGAAGACTTTGAGTTTGCAAAGTACTTTCATATACATAATCTCATTCAATCTCTGCAATAATGCTGTGCAAACAGAATTACATTTATTTTCAGTGAGAAAACTAAAGCTCAAAGAGTTCATATTCATTTCCTATGGATACAAAAGTAGCTAGAAACACACAAGGTTTTTCGATACCCAATTCAGTACTAATCTCCTATCAACTAAAAAAGTCATAGGTTGTATGTGCACTACACTTTCTAAAATAGTTACCAAATTTCTTTAACATTCCATTTTAATCCTAAATCCTTAACAAGTAGATATATATTTTAGAAAATGCATATAAAACCTCTGCTCCAGTTTCCCATCCCATAAATCACCTGACCTCTAGGGATTAGATTCATGGAGAAGACTCTTCAGGTCATGCATTGCTAGCTTAATGCCTTCTTTCTTCAAAAAGATAAAAAAGATTTGTTCTGTGTCTTCACGTGGCTATTCCCTTATAAAATATAAGGATCTAAATATTCTTCCACATCTAACATGGCTAAGATTGGGAAGAGACCTTCTGAAAAGGTACTTGAAGCAAACGGCACTCAAGTACAGATAAGAGCTCTTTTCTCTTTCCAACTTATCCTCAACCACCAACATTCCTTTGATGAGTAGTAGGAAAAAAAAAAAAAACAAGAAACTGTTCATACTTCAAAATACTCTTCATACTGAGTCTCAAGGCCATCAAGAGAGTTTCCCTGGTTAAATGTGAGTGAAACTGATCCCCACTGAGCTGTATTACAAAGCCAAAGGGCCTATCCTGTGGGATTTTATGGTGGCAGACATTCCAAGCTCACTTAATTAATGCTGCTTACATTCCGGGTGGATTTTTCAAAGCAAAAATAGATTTAGCTTAATGATCTTTTATTTTTAATTCTAATAACATGTATTCCTATGTAAGTGCCAGAATTGAAAACTATTAATCAAGGGACATGGGCCCATAACTGTCAAATTGCTTTCATGGAAATAGAAGGAGTTAAGGAGGCCTGAGCCACGCATTTTTTCCTTAGTAAAAATGTCTAATCCCAGTGCCTGATAAAATATGGGAGTTTAATAATATTTTTCCTTTATCTTTATTCTAGTTGATTCTTTCACCCTTACAGCATTTGTTTTGTTTTAATATATAATAATGGGCTGATTATTGGGAATGATCATGTATTTGTCAACTAATGAAGAGGAGGTAGAAAAAAAAAAAAAAGGAAGATTATTTAGTTAATTACACAAATAGGCTTGTTCCATTAAAATTTTAAAATAGCCAAGAGGAATATGGAAAGGATGATTGAGATGAACAGAAAAAGAATAAAAAAAAAAAAAAGAAAAGAAAAAGAGCATCCAAAAATAAGTAAGGAAAGAAGCACAATGAGATCTCAACCAATAGTCTTAATAACTATTTATTGATCTTGCTGTGGCAGTTGTTGTTCGGTGCCATTGAGTCAGTTCCAACTCATAGTGACCCCATGTGCAACAGAATGAAACCTTGCCTGGTCCTGCAACATCCCCACAATCATTGCTATGCTTGAGCTCATCGTCTGAGACACTGTGTTAATATGTCTCATTGAAGGTCTCCCCCTTTTTTACTGACCCTCTACTTTACCAAGCATGATGTATTTCTTTAAGCACAAGTTCCTTCTGATAATATGAGCAAAGAACAAGAGACAAAATCTGGCCATTCTCACTTCTAAGGAGCATTCTGATTGCACTTCTGCCAAGGCTGATTTGTTTGTTCTTCTGGCAGTCCATGGTACATTCAATGTTCTTCACCACACAATTCAAATGCATTAAATTTTCTTAGTCTTCCTTATTTGTTGTCCAGCTTTCACATTCACACAAAACTATTGAAAATACCATGTCTTGGGTTAGGTGCACCTTGGTCTTCAAAGTGACGTCTTTATTTAACACTTCAAACAGGTCTTTTTCAGCAGATTTTCCTACTGCAATAAAATGTTTGATTTCTTGACTGCTGCTTCCATGGATGTTGATTGTGGACCAAGCAAAATGAAATCCTTGACTTCAATCTTTTCTCCATCTATCATAATGTTGCTTATTGGTGCAATTGTGAGGATTTTTGTTTTCTTTATGTTAAAGTGTAATCCATATTGAAGGCTAAAGTCTTTGATCTTCATCAGTAAATGCTTCAAGTCACCTTTACTTTCAGCAAGCAAGGTTGTGACATCTGCATATCACAGGTTGTTAACAAGTCTTCCTCCAACCCAGATGCTGTGTTCTTCTTCATATAATCCAGCTTTTCAGATTATTTGCTCAGTGCCTAAGGCACTTGACTGATAACCAGAAGTCTGGCTGTTCAAACCCACCAGCCACTCGGAAGGAAGATGGGGCAATCTACTTCTGCAGTGATACTGCCTCGGAAACCCAAGGAGGGGTCGCTGTGAGTCAGGTCTGACTCGACGGAACATAACAACAATAACAACAACACCAACAGGTTAAATAAGTATAGTGAAAAGATACAACCCTGATGCACTCCCTTCCTGATTCTAAACCATGTAGTATATCTCCTTGTTCTGTTCAAATGAGAGCCTCTTGGTCTATGTACAGGTTCCTCATGAGCACAATTAATTGTTCTGGAATTCCCATTTTTTGCAATGTTATCAATAATTTGTTGTGATCCACACAGTCAAATGCCTTTGCATAGTCAATAAAACACAGGTAAACATCCTTCTATTATTCTTAGCTTTTAGCCAAGGTCCATCTGTCATCAGCAATGATATCCCTCGTTCCATGTCCTCTTCTGAATCTAGCTTGAATTTCAGGCAGTTCCCTGTCAAGTATTACTGCAACCTTTTTTTGAATCGTTTCAGCAAAATTTTATTTGCATGTGATATTAATGAGATTTTTTTTTATAATTTCCACATTCAGTTTGATCATCTTTCTTTGGAATGTGCACAAATATTGCTCTCTTCTACTCAATTAGCCAGGGAGCTGTCTTCTAAATTTTTTGGTGTAAGTGAGGGCTTCCAGCTTTGCATCCATTTGTTGAAACATCTCAGTGGGTATTTCATCATTCCCTAGAACCTTGCTTTTCACCAACTCCTTCAGAGCAGCTTTGATTTCTTCCCTCAATACCATCATTACATCTATCATCAAGGCTGTATTTTCCAAGTATCAATGCAACTCCTTTGTTTCTAATTTCTGCATTTCAATCACTACTCATTATCAATGTATCTTGATTACATGTTTGGTCAATTTCAGACTGCAGAAGTTGGTAAAAATCTTCAATTTCTTCATCTTTGGCTTTAGTGATTGGTACATAAATTTGAATAATAGTAATATTAACTGGTCTTCCTTATAGGCATATGGATATTATCCTATCAGTGACAGCATTGTACTTCAGTATAGATCTTGAAATGTTCTTTTTGACAATGAATGTCATACCATTCCTCTTAATTTGTCATTCCCAGCCTAGTATACTATATGATTGTCCAATTCAAAATGTCCAATACCAGTCCATTTCTTCTCACTAATGCCTAGGATATTGATCTTTATGTGTTCCGTTTCATCTTTGACAACTTCCTATTTCCATATATTCATACTTAGTATTTGTTAAGGAGATATTATTTGCTAGGCACTGATGGCATTCTTATTTCTACTCCTTTCTCCTTTGAGCTCCTTTCTAGGGTTGCTATAAGCCAAAAGTCCTAGACACTTTCTCTTAAAGGTTCCTAGGTCTTAGAAGCGCCTCTTATCCTGAACTCCAGTCGTCAAGCTGCAATTCTTTACTAGCAAATTCTGGGAACCTGTCCCTAGACCACATACAGCCCTTCAGGTGGCTTCCCTCCAGACTCTTGGGAAGATAGTTCCTTGGACACATTCTTACGGGTACTTCTTGTCCCAAGCAAGGAAATGGGTTCCTTCCAAAAATCAGCCAATGAAAGCCCTGTGGATCACAATGGTTCTAACTGCAGGAAATCATGAAGATGTCACAGGACCAGGCAGCAAGTTGTTTAGTTGTGCATGGGATCTCCATGAGGGGGGTGACATGATGGGAGCTAACAACAGCATTCATTGTCTACTTTCATGTAATATAAATGAAAAAACAAGTTTTACTTTTTTAAAAATTAAGATTGCAGAAATGTTGCTTAAATTAGAGTTTAATTACACAGGAAAGAAGGTTTGAAATGAGTTTCAGATACACTCAAACACACACACACACAGAAGGGTTATGATGCATGTATTTTAGGAAAGACTAAAAAAAGAACCCTTTTTATAGTTGTCTTTTCTTTGCTAACAAAACAAATGTGGAGGACACACTTTGGTCTTAGTTCTACCAGACCCTGCTCTGCCACTGTTAAGACGCACCCCAGGAGATATGTCAGTGTTTAGGAGGCAGGAGAAATCTTGACCATCAAATCTCACAATAAGTTGCCCAAGAGCATCAATTGAAAGTGAGCATCCACTCCAAGACACCCAGTGGTGATTATGTAGTTCATGGCCTCTCCCCGCCTTTAGTGCCAGCATCCAAAGCAGGAGGATTTGCCTTCTTCTCAAATTACTACCTGCTGTATCTTGGGCCAAATACTTAAACAGTCTTGAAGATTCAGTGTTTCTACTTGTAGCAAGGTCATGATGATTCCAAACTCTTAGGATTTTCCTAATAAATGAGATAATGTATGCAAAATGTCTGATACATTGTCAGCCCTCACCAAATAGCAGATGTTTTTCCCTTCTGTGTTTTTATGTCCTTTGTATGGAAGACAATGCTAGCAGCTCTCACTGACCTGTCTTTTTGAGTGTGCAGAAGTAACCACAGTTGATAACATTTAGAATATCTACACTATTTTCAAGGAGCCTTAGTGGTGCATTCCACTGTCAATTGAAAGGTCAGCAGTTTGAACCCACCAGCTGCTCCATGGGAGAAAGATGTAGCACTCTGCTTCATACTGATTACAGCTTTAGAACCCTTATGGAGGCAGTTCTGAGTTATAGGGTTGCTATGAATTGGACTTGGTTCGACGGCAATGGGTTTGGTTTTGTTTTCATCATTTCCTAGTGGGTACAGACAAAATTTGATTAAACACAAAGTCTGGCCTTTCTACCTTACTTTCTTATTTATTTATTTATTTATTTATTTATATTGTGCTTTAGGTGCAAGTTTACAGAGCAAAGTTTTTTTTACATTCAACATTATGTGTACATTTGGTTTCGCTCCCCATTTAGCATCCCCAGCCCTAACCCGGTCTCCTCCCCTCCCTCCACTCTACCTTACTTTCTGCCTCACTCCCAATGCAGGCCAGGGCAACTGAGTGCTCTGGAACTTGGAGAAAGGGAAAATTAGTACTTTTTTGGACTACAAAATATAGCAGTCCCGATCCTTCCCAGCTATAATGGATAACTTGCCTCCCCCCACCCCAAAGCCTTTTGAAAACCCACACCACCATCCACATTAAAGTATCTGTGCCCCCAGAGAGACTCCAGGCTTCTCTCCACCAAAGATGCCTTACAGTTAACTCGATTTATTTAGCATATCAACACAATACTTAGTCTTTTCCATTGGCAAGTAGAGGTAGAAGGAGAAAAGTCTTAGGGAACACTGGAATGGCAAGGAGTGCTGATTTCCAAGGTCCAGTTTGAGAGGCCTCTAACATAAAGTGATGGCTTATAGCTGAGTCAAGGGGAACAGAGGCCTCTGCCACTTAGTAGCTGCAAGACTCTGGGTAAACGAGTTAAAGTTTTTGATCATTGGTTTCCACATATGTGTAAATGAGATAAAAATACCTAACTCGTAGGGTTTTTTATATTAGAAGCACCTGTCATACAGTACTTAGTGCGTTCCAAATAAATGAGAGCAGTTATTGTAGTTATTGTTACTATTAGCATTACCACTAGTGCTACTAGTTGCCGCTGAGTAGGTTCTGACTCATGGTTATCTTACATGTTTCAGAGTAGAACTGCACATAGGGTTGTCTATGGCTGTGACCTATTCAGAAGTAGATCTGAGGTGCCTCTGGGTGTATTTGAACCACCAACCTTTCAGCCAGGAGAGGAGTACTTAACCATTTATGCTGCCCAGGAATTCCACTACTGATACTACTAGCCAGAAAATCAAAGGTATTGCTACTACTACAGTTCCTGCTCTGAAAGGCCACAATCATTGCAAGGATAAAGATAACAAGGATATGAACCTCATGACTCCTCTTATTTACCTGTGCTGATTTTGAAGTAAGCATAAACAGTACCAAGTGGTGACTTCCATGCAGTGATTCTACACTTTGCTGCCCATTAGAATCACTCGGGACCTTTAAAAGATCCTGATACCCAGTCTATGCCCCATACCAATTGTCAGAATGCCTGGGAGGGAAAATCAGGCATTAGTATTTTTAAAAAGTGGTTCTAATGTGTACCCAACATGGCTGCCTTGGGATGGCAACACCCTTACTGGGGCTTCTACAGCCTTCTGTTTTTACCTCCATTATCATATCTGTCCCCTTCTGGGTATTGACTTTTAGATGTGCTCCAGTGAATGCCTGTAACCCCACAGGATTGTACAAGAACAGGGACCGTGATTTATTCATCTTTATAATTCCAAATGATGTGTAATGATAATGTTAATGATGGTAGCCAACTTTTGTGGAGTACTAACCCTGTGTGCCTGGTATTGGGCTAAGCTCTTTATAGACATTCTCTCATTTAATTCTCACAATTACCTATGACGAGGAAACGGAGGTACTGACAAGTGAAGAAACTTGCTTAATGATATGAATGTAGTATGACTCCAGGGCCTAGACAGTTTTTCATTAAGTTGTAGAAACCTCTGTAACACAGTGTGGGCATAAAGTAGGCATTTACCAATAAAGATACCAAGAGGAGCAGTAGCATCAACTAAAATGTGTTGAGAGTCCCTTCTGTACCATGAATTATGTTGATCCCTTTACCTAACTTTATTAAATTCTCACTAAAAAAAAAACCAAACTCACTGCTGTCGAGTCAGTCTCAACTCATAGCGACCGCTCCTTGGGTTTCCGAGGTGATATCTTTATGGAAGTAGATTGCCCAATCTTCCTTCCAAGGAGCGGCTGGTGGGTTTGAACTGCCAGCCTTCTGGTTAGCAGTCAAATGCCTTAGGGACTATGCCATCAGAGCTCCTACTACTATTATTATTACCATTTATAAATGGAAAATTGAAGCTTAGTAACGGGTTAAATAACTTTTCAAACATAGGCATTCAGAGTGAGTTATGGATTTGAATTTGTGTCTCTGGCTCTTAATTGCTAGACAGTGCTGCCTTTTTTGTTGTTGTTGTTAATTTACTAATGGATGAATGAAAGAACAAAAAAAGAAATGAATGAATGATCTTCTAAAGTTGTTTTTCAAATTTGTCCTCTTTATAGACATACATCCCTCATTTATAAGATGCTTAACTCTTCTTATAGGTTAAGGGATGGAAAAATAGCAGTGCACTCATTGCATTTGGGAGAGGAGGAAGGGGAAGTCAACATGAAGGAAATGAGTCTCTGCAAATTCCCGAGGATTTGGAGCTGAAACCAATTTGTTAGTTTGCAAATGAAAACACTGTCGCCACTTTGCACTGCTGTTTCATGCCTTTAAAATTCAAACAGTAGGCTAAACATCTGCTATGTGCACTGGAAAATCAAGAGGGCTGTGAACACAAAACAGAAGATGTACTAGATATTTTCAAATGTTTCTGGTTGCTAGGCAACAGTCTTCCTGCTTTCCAGGTACCATGGCCAAGTCACCTGGGCTCAGCTTTGAGGAAGTCTTGAATTCAACTTCCAGCTACAAACTGTGGCAAACAATGTGCTGAAACACAACCACAGAAGAGGGCATTTGATTCCACATAGGTTTTCTGAGCTTTGTTACAGTAACAGTCACTGTCAGTGCTGGGTCAATAGCAAGCAAGACAGGTTAACATAATGTGATTTTTTAAAATCCTCATTTTCTTATACAGTTAGACTCCCTAACTCAAACATTGGAGAGAGCACACTTGAAGTAGTGAAAAGCATAAATTACAGAATATTTTGAATAATAAAATTTTGTTAATTTAGTGAAATTTGGTGTCTTCAAAAGAACTAACAGAATTGTCAGGTAGAAATTCTATTTTAGTATAAGTTGATTTTTTTTTTTTTTTTAAATTACACATTGACTCACTAGCTTAAGCAATTCTGGTATTTGTTTACTTGGCAATTATACAGCTTGTGTGAAAATGGTGCTTCTGAAATGCTTGAAAATAATTTGTTCTCTCAGGTGAATAGAAAGTCTCTTCTGGCTTTTATTTGTACTGATCATTTAAGCATTTCCATGTACATCTAGTTTCATCTCCACTACAATTCTGGGAAGAAAATATTATCATTTTCACAGATAAAGCCACTGAGATTGTGTGGATAATATCTATGCCTAGAATTCATAGATATGTGCCAAAGACTTTCAAAGGAATACAAGAAAAAAGAAATTACTACTGAACTTACATCTTGGAGCCTTGGAAATGGGTATTTACCTTTTATGCACACTAAAGCCAGACCTAGTGCCTGAATCAGTCATGGTGGCCTCTGTCTGTGTCTCCCCCTATGATTCCCCTCTTAGTCCTGGCAAGTGATCTCTGGGGGCCTGATATTTGTTATGTGCCGTCGAGTTGGACCCGACTCATAGTGACCCCTCCTTGGGTTTCCGAGGCAGTATCACTATGGAAGTAGATTGCCCCATCTTTCTGATACAACATCAGTTAAAAGAAAAATGTCACCAATAGGAGGAATCACAGGTGTTCATTTTAACTATATGGCACCCTCAAGCCACAGAAACCAAGCAATACCCCAACTGAGCTCAATTCAAAGATCAAGGCTTTCATAAAACCCCAATTTATAATTGCTCAGAACTTCTCTTTGGTTTTCTCTTTTCCCCCTCTAAATCCCTTTACCACTCACATCCATACTGGGGGAGAGGGTGTAGGCCCTCAGAGAATTTGGAGGGAATCTCATGAGGAGGACACAATTCTCAGATGCCTTATCCAAAACCTCAGCTCTATACTGTCGAATTACACACCAGCTATGGGAAAGCAAGGAGCTCTGGTGGCATAGTGCCTAAGGTATTTGACTGCTAACCAGAAGGCTGGCAGTTCAAACCCACCAGCCAGTCCTCGGAAGGAAGGTTGGGTAATCTACTTCCGTAGTGATACTGCCTCGGAAACCCAAGGAGGGGTCGCTATGAGTTGGATCTGACTTGAAAGCAGTGAGCTTGGTTTTGGGTTAGGTTTATGGGAAAGCAGACTTTCCTTCTCCTTCCCCTCCTGTACCTTTGCTCATGAAAGGCTATAACTGGGCCCAAGGCCTGGAGGCAAAGATGCTTTCAGAGGATGCCTAAGACAATCTAGTATGAGGTACACTTGAATGTGAGGAAAATAAAAATCTTTATAACTAGACTGATAAGTAACATCATGATAAATGAATGAGAATTTGAATTTGTTAGGATTTTATTCCACTCAAATGAAAAATCAATGTCCATGGAAGCAGCAGTCAAGAAATCAAGTGATGCATTACACTGGGTGAATCTGCTATAAAAGACTTCTATAAAGAACTTGATGAGACTTCACCTTGCTAAGTTTGAACATGTCATCTGGAAAGACCAAGTGCTAGAAAAGGACATCGGGGTTGGTAAAATAGAGGGTCAACAAAAACAAAAAAACTCTAAATGAAATAGATTGGAACAACTGATTCAAATGTAGCAACTGATCATGGATATGATACAGAACAGGATCCTGAGATACATAAAGTCATACTGATTGGAGCCTACATGTGGGAAACTAACAACAGCTGAAGCAATTAGATGTGGCAGGGATGTGGTGGGGATGAGTGGAGAGGAAGGCAATAAAGGAAACATATTATATGTATAGATTAAAATTAAAATTCTCCCTAATACTGTGAAGATATGTAAAGATATACTGTAAAGAGCCAAGTTTGAATATTTTCAATTTCCTCTGAAGGCCCTGTTAATTTTAACATTAGACCTCCTTACGGTTATTTGTATTATAATTCAGCCTTCTATTTCTCTGGTGAGGTCCTTGATTCCTGATGTTTCCCTTGTTACATCCTTTATGCTTCCATGCATGTATATTGTTGTTTTTAGGTGCCAGTGAGTTGGTTCCAATTCATAGCAACCTTATGTACAACAGAACAATATGCTGCCAGGTCCTGCACCATCCTCACAATCTATTCTATGTTTGAGACCATTGTTAAAGACACAATAGGCTAAACATAAAGTAATCCATCTCATTGACGGTCTTCATCTTTTTTGATGACTCTCTTCCTCTTTTTCAATGACCCTCTACTTTACCAAGCATGATGTCCTTCTCTAGGGGTTGGTTCATCCTGATGACATGCCCCAGGTACGTGAGATGAATTCTTGCCATCCTCACTTCTAAGGAGCATTCTGGCTGTACTTCTTCCAAGACACATTTGTTCATTCTTTTGGCAATCAGTCCATGGTTCAATATTCACTCTTCTTTGCCAACACCAAAGACATCAATTCTTCAGTCTTCCTTATTTATTGTCTGGCTTTCACATGTATATGTAGTGATTGAAAATATCATGGCTTGGGTCAGGCACAGCTTAGTATTCAAAGTGACATCTCTGCTCTTTAACACTTTAAAGAGATTTTTTGCAGCACATTTGCCCAATGCAATATGTCATCTGATTTCTTGACTGCTGCTTCCTTGCATGTTGACTGTAAGTAAAATGAAATCCTTGACAACTTTAATATTTTCTCTGTTTATCATGATGTACTTATTGGTCCAATTATGAGGATTTTTGTTTCCTTTATGTTGAGGTGTAATCCATACTGAAGGCTATAGTCTTTGATCTTCAATAGTAAGTGCAAGAAGTCCTCTTCACTCCCAACAAGTAATGTTGTGCTATTGCAGGTTATTAATGAGTTTCCTTCCAATTCTGAAGCAACATTCTTCTTCATATAGTCCAGCTTCTGAGATTATTTGCTCAACATACAGATTGAATAAGTATGTTGACAGCATACAACCCTAACACACACCTTTCCTGGTTTTAAACCATGCAGTATCTCCTTGTTCTGTTCAAACAACTGCCTCTTGGTCTATGTATAGGTTCCCCATGAGCACAATTAGATGTTCTGGAATTCCCATTCTTCACAAGGCTATAAATAATTTGTTATGGTCCCCACAGTCAAATGTCTTTGCATAGACAACAAAACATAAGTAAATATCTATCTAGTATTCTCTGCTTTTAGCCAAGATACATCTCATCAGCAATGACATCCCTCATTCTACATCTTCTGAATCCAGCTTGAATTTCTGACACCTCCTTGTCAATATACTGCAGCAAACATTTTTTTTTTAAATTATCTTCAGCAAAAATTTTTCTTGTGTATGCTATTAATGATATTGTTTGATAATTTCCATATTCTGTTAGGTTGCTTTTCTTTGGAATGTGCACAAATATGGATGTCTGCCAACCAGTTAAGCAGGTAGCTGTCTTCTAAATTCTTGGCATAGATGAGTGAGCACTTCCAGCATTGCATCCGTTTGTTGAAACATCTCAGTTGGTATTCTGTTAATTACTGGAGGCTGTTTTTTTGCCAATGCCTTCAGTGCAGCTTGGACTCTTCCCTTCAATATCATTGGTTCTTGATCATATACTACCTCCTGAAGTGGATGAACATCAACCAATTCTTTTTGGTACAGTGACTCTATGTGTTCATTCCATCTTCTTTTGATGCTTTCTGCATTGTTCAATATTTTGCCCATTTGTTGTTGTTGTTGTTATGTGCGTTCTATTTCATTTTTACAATTTCCAAATGTTCCTAAATTCATGCTTCATATAGTCCATGTTCTGATTATTAATGGATGTTTGCAGTTGTTTCTTCTCATTTTAAGTTATGCCACATGAGCAAATGAAGGTCAGGAAGCTTTATTCCATCCATGTCTTTAGGGTAGATGCTACTTCCACAGTCATATTTTGAGTACTTTCCAACCTGAGGGGCTCATCTTCTGGCACTGCATCAAATAATGTTTCACTGCTATTCAGAAGGTTTTCAGTGACCATTTCTTTCAGAAGTGGACCTGTGTACATCCTTATTCTTAGTCTTTCTTAGTCTGGAAACTCCACTGAAACCTGTCCACCATAGTTGCCCCTGCTGGCATTTGAACCAGTACCACAGTTTCCAACATCACAACACACAAGCCACCACAGTACAACAAACTGATAGACAGAGAGTGATCCATTCATTTATTCAACCTATGGCATGGTGCCTACAGCATTTGACTGCTAACCAGAAGGCTGGTGGTTCAAACCCACCAGCCACTTCTCAGAAGGAAGATTGGGCAATCTACTTCCATGGAGATAACACCTTGGAAACCCAAGGAGGAGCTGCTATGAGTTGGATCCAACTCAACGGCAGTGAGTTTAGTTTTTTTTTTTTAATACTTGAATACAGGTTGAGTGCCTATTCTGTGCAAGGAGCTGGGGATTGAATGATGAGCTGAAAGAACATAGACCCTGCCCTCACAGAGCTTGCTATCCAGGGGAAATTTATTAAGCATTATGCTAATTCCTTTACATAATTAGCTTATTAAGTTCTCTTTCTATTTAGTCCTCCCAATAATAACATGAAGTAGATGTTATGATTAGACCCTTTTGCAGATGAGAAAACCGAGGCTCAGAAAGGTGAGGAAATGATTCAAAAGTCAAACCCAGGTCTTCCACAATACAAATATTTCTCCACCATGCCATACTGCTTCTACACCTTTAAGGTGTATATTTTAATTCTGAGGATTAAATACCATAATATAGTTAAATCCCTTAACAATGTTCCTGGCATTTAATCTGGAACAGTTATTTTCATTTTTCATCCTGCACAGAGAATGTAACTAATCTTGAGTTCCCAAAATGTCTATCATAGCCCAGGCCCTACAGTCTGGTTAGTACAGATGGTTAGTACAATCGCTAACCATCTTCCTGACCTAGTTGTGCCTCTCCCCTCAAGACAGGTACTATCATTCCTCATAGGACAAAGGAGCCCAGTATATAGGCCTCAGAAAACTTTTTCCTAGTTCAAAGAAGCTCAGAGGAGGTCCACACCCAAGAAACCTCTCCAGATTCCAAGTCCACAAAGACTCTGTCATCCCACTAGGTATGGTTCCCTCAAAGTCCTAGACTTGTTCATAAATTGGGACACTTAAGGAAGTTTCTCTCAGTTCCTCTAAACTGTAAGCTTTAATATTCATCAGATCTCCTGGATGATGAAAGTTTACAAGAAAATTCATTTTTCATACAGCAGTTCACATACACTTTGTCTCATGACATTAACTGCAATTTCCCACAATGCATCAACTCTCTTCCCACAGGGACTCTTCCCTGTGTCCCTTCCTACCAGGTACTACTGCCCCCTAACCTGTCTCCCTGTGTATACACAGTCTTTTTATTCTCCCATGATTGATCTCTCCAAGGAGTGTATCTTCCTCCAAGGAGTGTATCTATCAGCTAATATGCCTGTCTTTTATTTGGCTGGAAGCCACAAGTGTGGGCTCAATTCCAGACCTGAAAGGTAGCTAAGGGCCATAGACTCAGGGGTTCCATCAAGCTCTATTAGACCAGCAAAACTGGCCCCCCCCCTTTTTTTTTTTTCATGATTTTGAGTTTTATTCCATGTTCTTCTCTCACTTTATCCAGGATCTCCTACATAGATTCCTCTCTGAGTGGTTGACAGTGGTAGCAGGACAACACCTAATTCTTCTGGTCTCATAGTCATATAGGCTGAGGATCACATGGTATACCAATCCCTTGGACTAATTGTTTACATACATCTTTGGTTTTCTTCATTCTTCTTTGCTCTGGATGAGGAGAGACCCATCATTGTATCTAGATGGCTGTTTGCAAGCTTTTAAGATTCCAGTCATTACTCACCAAAGTAGGATATGGAACTATGTTTTTGTGTATATGTTATGGCAATTGAGCTTGATATCCCCTGCAACTATGGTTCCAAGCACACAGGTCCAACTACTTGCTCCCTCAGGGTAATTGGCTATGGACAAGAAGTGACTACAACCTTGTCCCTTGTTAGTTCTACCATGTACCTAGAAATTCTTACAGAACATACAAATACACTTGTACAAACATTGTCCGTCAGACAAAATTCTTGCTTATGTCACTGTAACTAGAGTTTTCAGATATGTCAATGTTTCTTACAGTGATTTTTTTACTACAATCCTTCTATTGTGCCACCTAAGTTGTAAAATGTTCCCACTGTAGCATCCCTATTCAAACCAGGAAATTAACAGTGTATGTGCTAGGTCCATGTCATTTTTCCCCATTAGAAAATAGTGAGATTAACATATTAAATATAAAGCCTCCACACCTGGATGCTGTAATCTGCAGATGTTGTGTATCATGGATGGAACTTGAGACTGATTAAAAATGTGCCTGTTATTTTGGAAAATGATCCCAAGAGACTCTGAATATTACTCTGATAATAGTGTGTACAATTTAATAGAAGGAGGCTGCAGTCATGTGGAATACGTGTGGGTGTTACATTCATCAACAAATATTTATTCATCATTTCCCGGGTGCCAGCCAATATTCCTGGTGTTGAAGACACCGTGTCGTACAAGGAACAAAGTGTCCTTGCTCTCAGAGCACTTGGGTGTAGGGAAAAAATGTTACTAATAATAGCTGGCATGCATTTATTGCATGCATACTATATGTGAGGCACTGCACTATTAAAGGTTTTAGATGCATGTGATTTTCTAAAGAGCCGTATAAACATTAGCTGATTTTATTGTCTCCATTTTACAGACAGGCAATTTAAGGCAGAGAGAGGATAAGTAACTTGCTCAAGGTCACACACAGGATAGATACCAGATGACATGCAGACATGAGAGGACTTAGACAGACCCTAGGGATTTCGACTTTTACCACTGTGCAAACTGCTTCTCCATAAAATCTGGAATTTTTAATGGCACTTTATATTATTCAAGGAGATTTAATATTACTTTACACTTTTCAAAGAGCTTTTATATTTCACTCCATGAGTCTCATATCATACCTGTGAATTGGGAATCTAAAAAAAAAATCTAAACTCACTATCATGGAGTGGGATCCGACTCATAACAACCCCTCCTTGGGTTTCTGAGATGGTATCACTATGGAAGTAGATAGCCCAATCTTCCATCTGAGGAGTAGCTGGTGGGTTTGGACCTCCAGCCCTCTGGTTAGCAGTCAAATGCCCTAGGCACTATGCCAGCATAAGTGGTAAAAATCACTATTTTAGAGACTAAAATTAAATGTTGTTGTTGTTGTTGTTATGTGCCATCGAGTCGGCCCCAACTCATAGCAACCCCTCCTTGGGTTTCTGAGGCAGTATCACTTTGGAAGTAGGGTTGCCCAACCTTCCTTCTGAGGAGTGGCTGGTGGGTTTGAACCACCAGCCTTCTGGTTAGCAGTCAAGTGCTTTAGCCACTATGCTACCAGAGCTCCTAAAATTAAATAGAAAAGTAAAATGACTACAAAGTTCACAGTTGTAGTCTATGAGGGAGTAAACACAAGAGCCCAGTTTTTTATATATATATATATATACTCTTTGTCTTTAGTATGCCTTTTACTATAGACAGAAGCTCTGGTGGTGTAGTGCGTAAGTCATTTGGCTGCTAACCAGAAGGCTGGCAGTTCAAACCCACCAGCCACTCCTTGGAAGGAAGATTGGGCAATCTACTTCCGTAGCGATACCTCTTTGGAAACCCAAGGAAGGGTTGATATGAGACGGCAGTGAGTTTAGTTTTGGGTTTGTTTTTACTATAGACATAGACATTCAGTTTGAGAAAAGTAGAAGAGGTTGTTCAAATACACACTGTTGGATGCTCTTGGACAAGGTTCAATCTCCTTGTTGTCAAATCAGGATAAAACTGAAGAATTGGGACAGTTATTGTCAGGATTGATTTAGACAAAGTAGATAATGAGGGCCATGTTATGATCATTCTGTAAATGTAAGAGCCTCTTAATCTTGTGTCTATCCATTTATATTTCTTACCCTTTCATACTGGACATGGGCAAATACTCAGGGAAATGGACTTTATTAGCTAGAAATTTCTTAAATCAAATTGCTATTGATTACAACAAAAAACCAGCTCTGTGAAAATGGTGTACATGAATGTTTAATGGACATACAAATTTATAAAAATAATACTGAAGCCAAATATTAAGAAAAAAGTTTAGCATGGTGATTCTCCTGACATCAATTAGCAAAAATGGTTCTTAGAAATCACCTGATCCAACAGATCTAGAAACCAGAACTCAGAAGTAAGTTGACTTATCCAAAGTTCCACATCCAGTTTTAGCCAACAGACTTGGGAATAGACACCTGTGTGGCCCACAGTCCACATCTCTGTCACATCACATGAATTTCTCCAGGGTTCTCAGAAGTGTCCTATAGTGCTGCCTGAGGGGCCGGGATCTGAGACCACTTTTTTGAAAATCTGTCTTTAGGTGGGCTCCTCTGGGTTTAACCGAGGGAGTTTCCTTGATGTGGTTTGCAAATGAGCACCATTATAAAACATTCAGCCCCCCAGATAACAAATCTGTATAGAAGACTCCAAGTAATGGTGCCTTCAGAATGCACACATACCTTATCATTACCTCTGGGAGAAACATTTCTCTGTGTTGTCTTTTTAAAGTCTGCTTTTTTTTCCCCTCCCCAAAAAAAGAAAATATAGAAATTCTCCTCTGATATCAAAAACCTCATAATCATCTTGCTAAACTCTCAAAGCCTCCCCACATTTTTCTGTTGTCCATGAGAAATGGAAACCTTCAGAAAAAATAACTACTGGCCAGAAAAATTTGATATTAGTTTTCCAAGACAAAGGCCCCTGGTTGTGTTTAAATTGCATGTTACTTCCTTCAGTAACACACAAACTCCACACACACATACAGTATAAAATACGAGAATCAACTTTTCTTCTTCACACTTCTAGACTCACTGTGTATTTCATTTCAATATTCATTCATTTACTCATTCAGCATATATTCCCATAAGCTATAGTCATTGGTCTAGAGGGATTCACTAGGGAGCTATTCCTTAAAAAGTTGTATTACAAGTGTTCTTTTGACTCTACAGGATGGATATAGTGTATTGGGGTCTGTGAAGGAGAAGCTAGCTCTTCCCAAGGCAGCAAGGAAAGACTTCAAGAGAAGGTGAACTTTAACTAGATCTTGGAGGACCAGTGGGAATTTGATAAGTGAAGAGCAGGAAGGGCTCTTGGGACAGAGGGAAAGCATGTATAAGGATGTAGATGCATGAGAAATCATGGTGTGGTTAAAGAATGACAAAAAGAAGCAGTAGACAGAACTGGGCCAGCCAAGTTTGTAAAGGTGAGTTGCAACCATATTAAGAAGGGACTTTTGGGTTAATGAAAGGATGCTCTTTTTAACCTGTATGGAGGTGGGCAGTTGTCTCCAGTGGAGACTTTTAAGCAAGAATAATCTGATTTCGATTTATTTGAGTATCATCTAGCATTTGCCAAAGCTTTTGCATTTGAGGCTGGTTGCCTCCCTCTTTGACAGTTTAAAGAGACTGACCATGGGAGTCATAGCTGAATTGAAGAGTTCTGGCTGGGGAAAAAAAAAAAAGAAATGACTTTGCAGCTACCTGAAGCTCTTCATCCCTGACTCTGAAATTCTTATGTCTGCCCTAGCATTTATTTCCATAGCCCTGAAAAGAAAAGAAAAATGACCACTGTTTATTTTGGAGGTAAATTGCAGGGAGATTTTTGAAGATTCTAGCCTAGTTTTTAGTTTAAGGATTTAAAAAAGAGAAAGAGAGCGTGTGGAGCTGATTTGAGTAACAGCTATGTTCCCAAGAGTGTTGTGCTTTAGTAAGCAATGTTAGCTCATTATTGCCTCATGTTTTTCTGAAACAGCTGCCTATCTCCTTTTAGAGCTCTATTCTAGGGGGATTGCAAGAGTCACAGAAGAGAATTTAACTCCTACACACCCAGCTCATTGGGGTAGAAGAGATATGAAAGAACAGTGGTACAATTTTGCTTGCTTGTTTGTTTGTTTAGTTCAGAAAGTTGGTTATTGTTTCTAGCCATAATGGAAGTTACTTCTCTTGTATGAGCCATTTCTCTAAAGTACACATTTTCAATGTCTTGATTTGTGTCTGCATGTCTTTGAGCTAGGACTGAGTATTTATTTCAAAGAAGGACAAATTAACCTATTGCTATTGTGACTCTATAGGTCAGAGTAGACATGCCCTATAGGGTTTTCAGGAAGCTCTGGTAATGTAGTGCTTAAGGTACTTGACTGCTATCCAGAAGGCTGGCGGTTCAAACCCACCAGCCACTCCTCAGAAGGAAGGTTGGGTAATCTACTTTCGTAGTGATACTGCCTTGGAAATCCAAGGAGGGGTCACTATGAGTAGGATCTGACTTGACGGCACATAACAACAACAATCTTCTGAGGAGTGGCTGGTGAGGAGAACTGCCAGCCTTCTGGTTAGCAGTCAAATGTCTTAGGCACTACGCCACCAGAGCTTCCATTAACTATCTTGAAAACACACCATTCAACTAGGATTAGATTTATTATCATACCCAATGAGGAACTTCCTTTTACTCATTTAGTGATTATTTATTAAACATGATATGCCCTTGGAGGGATCCCTGATGGTGCAGTTGTTAAATCACTCGACTGCCAACTGAAAGGTCAGTGGTTCAAATACATCAGTCACTCTGTGGGAGAAAGATGTGGTAGCCTGTTTTCATAAAGATTTATAGCATTGGAATTTTGGGGTCAGAATCAGCTTGATGGCAGTGGTTTGGTTTTATATACTCTTGGCATTTTTTAGATGCTATGTGGTATTTAGGAGTGCTGATGGTGTGATGGTTAAAGCACTCAGCTGCTAACTAAAAGGTCAGTGATTTGAACCCACCAACTACTACCTGGGAGAAAGATGTGGCAATCTGCTCTGTAAAGATTTATGCCCTTGAAAACTATGGGGCAGTTCTACTCTGTCCTGCAGGGTTGATATGAGTCAGAGCTGACTCCATGACAGTGGGTGGTGGGTATGTGGTATTTAGTCAATAGAGTTTGATTTCCTTCCCATTACTGGTTTTAATCACATGGTTTAACAAAGGGCCCTTGGCTTAGGGAGCTTCATTTAATGGTAGGATGATCACCGAACAGGATTTATCAGTAGACTAGGACCCTGAGGGGATAGGGATCGATTTTTCTGGGAGAAAATCAGTGGTCTGAACTTGTTCCATGGTCCTGATTCTGTGAACTATCTGTCCACACTACCACTTGTCCCCGACTGAATACATACATTCCTGCGCCAAAGCTTTTAATCCAGCTCCCAGTGGTGCTGTGAAATGCTCATTCCCAAAGCAGAGTGTCTTGCAGTTTAATTTCACATGCTCTAGCAGAGATCTCAGGAGCTCTGGTAGCATAGTGCCTAAAGCACTTGACTGCTAACCAGAAGGCTGGTGGTTCAAACCCACCAGCCACTCCTCAGAAGGAAGGTTGGGCAATCCGTAGTGATACTGCCTCAGAAACCCAAGGAGGGGTCGCTATGAATCGGGTTCGAATCAACGGCACATAACAACAACAACAACAGCAGAGATCTCAGTTTCTCTTCCACTTTGATAGTTCTGGCATTTCTGAATGCCTAGATAAAGTAATCATAATAATAATGTCAGATATTATTCAGTGTTAATGATATATCAGACACATTCTAAACATTCACATTATCTCATTTATCTCCCTCAGGACAACCTTATGAGCTAAATACTATCATTCTCTTCATTTCAAAAAATTGAAAAATCTGTTTCTTGGAAAGGTAATTTACTAGTGGTCACAGGTCCAGGAGGAGGCAGAACCAGAATTAGAATTAGAACCTGAATTTCTTAATACCAAAACCTTCATTCTTCAGCCTGTGGAAGCGACTCAGGGGCACAGGAGACACTGCAGGGAGTCTCAGAGCCCCCTGGGCCAGGTCGTATTTGACCCAGGTCTGAGTCTGAAGAGCTCTCAGGGACCACCTCCTCAATCCCCCAGGATATGGTTTACTTAAGGAAAACACAGTCTTTCTCTTCAGGTATTACTTAAAGGGGAAAAAAAAAACTTTTTTGGAATAAATGAAATGATCAGCTTGTCAGACTCATGTTGGTATCTTATGTTTAAGTAAATTTCAATAACTTAAAAAGAAATGATGAGCTATTCAAGTTCAAAGACATCTAACCTGAAAAAATATTTGCGCCAACTTAAAGATGTATTCAGATATAAATGGAAAATTAAAGGAAAGAGAACCAATGGTTTCCGATAGGATTTTTATGTTTTCCTCTAATCTGACTTGGGCTTAAAACAGTCTGCTTGCTCCCAAGGCCTGGACCTACACCACCACTACATTCACAAACAATTATTTCTCACCTCCTCAGATCTGCTCAGGGCTTCTCACTTATGCCTTGAGTCCCTTGCCTGATCACACTTCTCTCCGGTTCACATTGGTTTTCTTCTTTGGCTATGACTTGTCATTGTTTTAGAATGATGTTTACTCTGGAGGCACCCAGATAACGATGGAAACTAATACAAACCCAGTGTAAGGACCCTGCCAAGATACCAGCCCTTAAACTCCAAGCTCCCTTGAGTTAGCTTCATCTTCCCCAAAGAGAATTGGACAATTAGTGTTAAAAACTCCCTTCTACTCACCTCATGCATAACAGGCTTCTCCCCAGCAAATACAGTAATCTCTTATGTAGCCTTGTAGAATTTACAACATAATCGTTATCATTTATTCAGCAAGCATTTTTTGAACACCTTCTATATGCCAATGCTTCTATTAGGCCAAGAGACGTGTTGTTGTTAGGTGCCGTCAAGTCAGTTCTGAACTATGGTGACCCTATGTACAACAGAACGAAACATTGCCTAGTCCTGCACCATTCTCACAATTGTTGCTGTACTTGAGCTCATCATTGTAGCCACTGTGACAACTCATCTTGTTGAGGGTCTTCTGTCTTTTCTCTGAGTCTGCTATACAAAGCATAATATCCTTTTCCAGGGATTGGTCCCTTCTGACAACATGACCAAAGTATGTGAGACAAAGTCTGGCCATTTCTTGCTTCTAAGGAACATTCCTGCTGTACTTCCTCCAAGACATATTTGATCATTCTTCTAGCAGTCCATGGTACATTCAGTATTCTTCACCAACACCACAATTCAAATGCATCAATTCTTTGTGAGATTCCTTATTCATTGTCGAGTTCTCACATACATAAGAGATGATTGAAAATATGATGGCTTGGGTCAGGCACACCTTAGTCTTTAAAAGGAGATCTTTGTTCTTAAACCCTTTAAAAAGGTCTTTTGCAAGATTTACCCAATGCAATACATCATTTGATTTCTTGACTGCTACTACCATGAGTGTTGACTGTGTATCCAAGTAAAATGAAATCCTTGACAACTTCAATCTTTTCTCCATTTATCATAATTGCTTATTGGTCTAGTTACTAGGGTGTTTGTTTTCTTTATATTTCTTTATATATTCTTTATAAGTAATCCATACTTAAGTCTACAAAGGTGAATTATACAATCTCAGAAGAACCTGGGGAACTGATGGACAAAGCAGGTTTCCTGGAAAGGAAAAGGAAAATCCGACATGTGTTAGTTATAGCATCATTAGTCACAAAAGAGACAACTTCATCTTTGCTGACTCCTGATGATTTGAGAGAAGGCCACCACCCCCAAACACTTAGTCTTTTTCTAGGGATTTTAATTTAGTCTCAACACTGTCACCATGTTTTTATCACCAATAAATAGACATGTCTTATCCCTTTTGTAAATAAAGTTCAGCTTATATCTCTTTCCCTTCAAAATAATCTTTGTTGTTTCTTATTTGCTACTTTTCCAACAGCAATCACTGATTAGAGGCACCTATGAAAGCCATTTTGCATCTCTTGTTTTTGATCAGAACAATCCCTGACAAGTCATAGATAATGCACTTAGGATATAATATTGTCTGGTTGCTTTGTCTCTGAGGAAGGGACATTTTTTTATTTTGTCTCTGGAGATGTCAGTTGCACCACCCTATGTTGAGACATAACCTAAGATTTTGTGAAATTACATAGATAGATAGATAGGTATCCCCTCTAGGGAAGCAAACTTTCCTTTAGAAGTTAGATAGGTCTATCAGATCAGGAACATTTCATCTCTTCCCTGACCCTGGAAATATGACACAAGTCATTTAATCATTCTAGGATAATTGAAATTTACAGGTGTGAGCTCAAGAGGGACATAGGATTGGGTGAGTTCTAAGTTGGAATACAGTTGGGCCACATGGCTAGTTGGGACAGAGCTGGGACTCAGAAGAAGTCACAGGTTCTTTCTCTTGTCCCATGCTACCTCAGAAAGCCTCATCATGAAGCACTTCAGTGTATTTTAGCCTGATTTTTGTTTTTCTCTCTGTATAATTTAGGCATTTTTTTCTGGCCTAATGAAACATATAGATTTCACCAACATCATTTTTTCCCCCAGTTTTTAACGAGTTGATTCCCACTAATGGCAACCCCATGTGTGTTAGAGTGCAACTGTGCTTCATAAGGTTTGCAGTGGCTGATTTTTCAGAAGGAGATATAGACCTTTTTTCTTAGGTTCCTCTGGATGGAATTGAGCCTCCAACTTTTCTGTCACCAGCTGAGGGTGTTAACCATTTCCATCACCTGGGGACTCCCCCAGTATCATAGGTATACAAATCTTTTGTCTCATTCTAAATGTAAAGTCATGATTTGGGGGCCTCAAGCCTTCTGAGATCTAACCCATATGGAGGCAGTCAGGGCTCCAAGTGGCAGTGAGATGTGGCTCAACTCAAGCTCTGGACTTCCTGAGTCAAGAGTGGGTCTCTTAAACTGAGTAGCTTTCCCACCTCCAGCCCAGGCCTCTACCTTTTTCATAAGCAACACTACACCAAGTTGTGTCAAAATAAGTTTTCTCTGCTTTGAAAGTGCTTATAAAGCACAATGTCTTAGAGCTTACCCTGGCTTCTTGCATTTTCAACACTTGTTTTATTCATTTCCTTATGATTATCGAGTGCTAACATTCTCCTTTCCACATTTTAAATCCTGCCCTGGGGAGGCTAGCATTGGTCCAAACAGGCCAAAGTCATGGGCTTTCCTCTCACGAGTCATTTAACCCCAAGGGAGCTACAGGATCTTTGTGTATTTCAGGGGGCTCCACTTCAAGATCCTTCTCTTCAGACTTTAGCAATGCCATGTTTGACCAGTGAAAATGTAAGGACAGCCTCACTTTTTAGCCCTTTGATGATCCCATGCTTAGACTCTCAGCCACTTCAGAAGCAATTAACCCTGCTATCACAGGGGAGTGGGGAGCATTTGGCTTCACTGTATTCATTCTCCAAATTTGATTTCTTTTTCTTTTTAACATTTTTGCTTCTAAAACTTATTTGCTTCCAGTGATTCAGGAATGATTATGGCTTTCAAGTGGAATGAGTTTCTGTACATTTTTATGCTTTCTGCTGTTCAACATTAAAGACACTATTGTAAACTGGAGACATAGAGCAGGTTTGTAAGTTTCTGCATATTTATGGCCAACTCTTTCTTTTCTTTTCTTTTTAAAATTATCAGGCAATAAACTTGACATCTTTTGGTGTTAGGTGTTCTGAATTTTAACACATGGATACATTCACGTAACCACCACCACAATTATGATATAGAAGAGTTCCTTCACCCACAAAAATTCCCTCCTTCTGCACTTTTTGTACTCAAATTCTCTCCTCACTTTGGGCCCTTGGCAACCACTGATCTGATTTTTGTCCCTATATTTTTGCCTTTTCCAGAATGATGTTTAAAAGCAATCACACAGAATGTAATATTTTGAAGCTGGCTTATTTCAATTAGAACAATGCATTTGAAAGTCACTCATGCCGTTGTATGTATAAATTGTTTGTTCCTTTTTATTGTTGAGTAGTATTCCATTATATGGATGTGTGAGTATTGATTGTTGTTTATCCACTCATCTGTTGAAGGATGGGAGCTCTAGTGGCGTAGTGCCTAAGGCATTTGACTGCTAACCAGAAGCCTGGCGGTTCAAACCCACCAGACATTCCTCAGAAGGAAGTTTGGGCAATCTACTTCCCTAGTGATACTGCCTCGGAAACCCAAGGAGGGGTTGCTATGAGTCTGATCCGACTGGGTGGCAGTGGCACACCCACTACATTGAAGGATAGTTGGGTATTTTCCAGCTATAAACATTCATGTATAGGTTTTTTGTGACCATAGTTTCCATTTCTCGGGGATAAAAGCCAGAGCAAACTTGCTGAGTCATGTAGTTAAGTCTGTGTTTCACTTTATACGCAACTGCTGTCCAACCGGATCCGACTCCTAGCGACCCCTCCTTGACCAAGGTGGTATCACTATGGAAGTAGATTGCCCAACCTTCCTTCCCAGGAGTAGTTGGTGAGTTTGAACCACCAGGCTTCTGGTTAGTAGTCAAGTGCCTTAGGCACTATGCCACCAGAGCTCTTTGTTTCACTTTATAGGGGCTGCCAAACCAAGGAAAAGATGGGCTGTAACATTTTGCATTCCCACCAGCCATGTTTGAGAGTTCCCATTGTTCTACATCCTTTAAGACACTTGTTATTCATTGCCAGTATTTTTCATTTCAGTAATTTTAATAGATGTGTAGTGATATCTCATCTCGGTTTTAATTTCAATTTTCTTTTAATAGCTAACAACGTTAAATGTATATTCAAGTGCTGTTTTCTTTTTCTCTCCTTTAGTGAAGTTTCTGTTCTTTTGCCCGTTTTGAAAATTGAATTGTTTGTTATGTTATTGTTGAATTTAAGAGTCTTTGCATACTCTAGATACACTCTGTCTCAGATAGGTGATTTGCAAATATTTCCTCCTAGTCTGCACCTTGTATTTTCATTCTTTTAACTGAATCTTTTGAAAAACAAGAGTATTTAATGTTGATGAAGAGCAATTTGTCAATTTTGGTGTCATGTCTAAGAACTCTGCTTAATTCCAAGTCAAAATGAATTTCTCCTATTTTTTTTTCTAAGATTTTTATAGTTTTATGTTGTATGTTTAGATCTGTGATCCATTTTTAGTTCAGTTTTGTGTTAGGAACAGGGTTTTAGTTGAGGTTCGTTTTTTTGTCATATATGTAACTAATTGCTCCAATACATTTGTTGAAAAGATTATCCTTTCTTCATTAAATTACTTTTGCACCTTTGCAAATTTCAGTTGACTATTTCTTATAGATGCATTAGCATTCAGCTTCTAACCAAAACGTCAGCCATTCGAATTTACCAGCTGCTTTGTGGAAGATGAGCTAGTCTGCTTCCATAAAGATTTACAGCCTTGGAAATTCCGAGGCAGCTCTACTCTATCCTCTAGGGTTGCTATGAGTCGAAATTGACTCTATGGCAGTGGGTTTGGTTTCATAGTTTTCATTATAGAGTCCAAACATACATATATCCTTTCACAATTCCACACTGTCTTATTACAGTGGCTTTATAGTAAGTCTTAAAATTGAGAAGTATGATTCCTCCAACTTTGTTTTTCATTTGCAAATAGTTTTGGCTATTCCGGTTCCTTTGTCCATATAAAATTTAGAATTTAGATCATGAAAAAAACTTACTATGAATCAACTTGATGAAAATCGGCATCTTTACTATACTGAATGTTCAAATTCATTAGCACAGTATATCTCTCCATTTACTGTATTCTTTGATTTCTTTCAGCAGCATTTTGTCATTTTCAGCATACATATTATATCCTTGTTATGTAAAATAATTACAGGCATACCTTAAAGATATTGTGGATCTGGATCCAGACCACAGCAATAAAGCAAATATCACAATAAAGCGAGACACATGAACTGGTTGGTTTCCCGGTGCATGTAAAAGTTACATTTACACTACATTGTAGGCTATTAAAGGAGCTCTGGTGGCACAATGACTAAGGCATTTGACTGCTAGCCAGAAGGTTGGGGGCTTGAACCCACCAGCCACTCATCAGAAGGAAGAACAGGCAATCGACTTCCATAGAGATACTGCCTTGGAAACCCAAGGAGGGGCCCCTATGAGTTGGATCTGACTCCACGGCAGTGAGTTTGGGGAGTTTTTTGGTTTTGTGATTTTCTATGTAGACAATTCAATTATTTGTGAATAGGCACCAGGGAGATATTCATGTCTTCCATCCTAATCCATATGCCCTTTTTGTTTTTTCCCCCTTCACTTTTCTTGCCTTATCCCTAGGTTTGCCAGCACTGCATTAAATAGTAATGGTAATAGTTAACATCCTTTTTAGATGTAGATTTTTTTGTAGATATCCTTTGTCAGATTGAGTAAGTTTCCTCTTATTCTTAGTTCACTGGGAGTGTTCATCATGAATGGATATGGAATTTTTCTGATTTTTGTTAGTATGTTATCTTACAATGATTTTTTTTTTTTTTTTCCCAAATCAACATTAAGCCATTCTTACAACCCCTGAGTAAACCCCAGTTGGTAGTGGTATATTATTGTTTTTATATATTGTTGGATTTAATTTGCTCTGGTGGTGCACTGCATAAGGCATTTGACTGCTAACCAGAAGGTTGGCAGTTCAAAGCCACCATCCACTCCATGGAAGGAAGGCAGGGGAATCTACCTCTGTAAAGATTTACTGACTCAGAAACCCTAAGGGGGTCGCCATGAGTCAGAATTGACTATATGGCAGTGAGTTTGAGTTTCTTGTTTGTTTATTGTTTTGTTGAAGAAATTTTTGTCTATGTTCATGAGGGATGTTGGTCTGTAGTTCTCTTTTTTGTGCTATCTTCACCTGGTTTTAGTAGCAGACAATAATATCCTCATAAAATGAGTTGATGAATGTTCCTTCCTTCAATTTTCTGAAAGAGATTGTATAAAATTAGTGTTACTTCTTCTTTAAATGTTTGGCAGAATTTGTCAGTGAAATCTAGGCCTGGAGATTTCTTTTTTAGATGGTTTTTAGATACAGATTCACTTTATTTAATAGTTTTCAGACTACTTTGGATCATCTATTTCACTTTGGATAAATTGTGCTTGTCTTTGGATGTCAAGTTTATGTAAATAAAATCATTAGCATTATTTTAATTATTATTTTAATGTTTGTGAGGTCTATACTGATATAGCTTTGTGTCTTCTCTCTTTTTTTCAATATTGCTAGAAGTTTATCAATCTTATTTATATTCTCAAAGAACAAGCTTTTGGTTTATTGACTTTTTCAATTGCTTTCAATTTCATTGATTTCTATTTTTTATTTTATTATTTTTTTACTCTGCTTGCTTTGAATTTATTTTGTTCCTACTTTTCTAGTTTCCTAAGATAAAAGCATATGTCATTGATTTGAGACCTTTATCATTTTCTAATATAAGCATTTAATTATATAGATTTCTTTCTAAACACTGTTTTAACTGCATCCCACAAAGTTTGAAATGCTATATTTTCATTTTTTGTTCTGTTCAAAATAATTGCTAATATCTCAGAGACTTTTTATTTGAACCATGGACTATTTATAAGAGTGTTGTTTCATTTATAAGGGTTTATAGATTTTTCTGATATTGATCTACTGTTGATTTCTTATTTAATTTTAATATGGTCAAATAACATTTTCCATGATTTTAATTTTTCTATTTCTTAAGCTCCTTCCCCCTGCCGAATATGATCTGTGTTGGTAAATGTCCTATGTGCACTTAAAAAAGAACATTTGATGTATTCTTGTTGGGGGAACTGTTCTATAAATGTCTAAATATTCATTTAGACGACTAGTTTGAAAGTAAATCCAGACAAACAGTTAAGGGATAATGCTACTTAGGTCTCCTAAGGCCTTATACATTTCTGAGAGAGAAGTGTTAAAAGCTCCAGCTCTGATTGTGGATTTGTCTATTTATCCTTTCAGATATTTCAGTTTTTGCTTCATGCTTTTGAAACTTTGTTCCTGTGTTTATACATAATATTGTTTTCTCTTCTTAATAAATTGACTTGTTTGTTGTGATGTAATGTACCACTTTTTATATCTAGTGATATAATTTTCTCAGAGGCCTACTTTGTCCGACATTAATATAACCATTCTAGCTTTTTTTGATTAGTGTTTGCATGACACATCATGTCCCACCCTTTTTACTGCCTATTTATATCTATCTATGAGGAGCTCTGGTGGTACAATAGTTTAAGCATTTGATTGTTAACCAAAAGGTTGGTGGTTAGAACTCACCAGCCACTCCATGGAAGGATAAGGCAGTGTGCTTCTGTAAAGATTTATAGCCTTGGAAACTTTATAGAGCAGTTCTGCTCTGTCCTACAAGGTTGTCATGAGTCAGAATTGACTTGATGGTAGTGGTTTTGTTTGTTTGTTTTCTTTATCTACCTATAATTTTTGTGAAGTGAGTTTCAGTAGACTGCATATAGTTGCTTCCTATTTTTAATCCATTTTGATAATTTATACCTTGTAATTGGTGTGTTCATGCCATTTGCATTTAATGTATTATTGTGGATTTAAATCTACGATTTTATTACTTGTTTGCTATCTGTTCTATTTCTCATTCCTCTGTTTTCTCTTTACTGATTCCTTTCAAGTTATTTGAAAACATTCTAGTATTTAATTTTAATTTATCTAATATGTTTTTCATGTCATGTACTTTGATTATGTGGTTAAGAGGTACCAGTCTCTGAAGAAGGATATCATACTTGGTAAAATAGAGGGTCAGTGAAAAAGGGGAAGACCACCAATGAGATGGATTGACACAGTGACTGCAACAATGGGCTCAAGCATAGCAATGATTGTAAGGATGGTGCAGGACCAAGCAGTGTTTTGTTCTGTTGTACACAGGGTTGCTATGAGTCAAAGCCAACTCACCATCACTTAACAACAACAACAATGTGTTTTTTACTATATTTCATTGTAAAATTTTAGTGCTGTACTAGGGATTACAATATACATACTTAATTTTTCATAGTCTGCTATAAAAACTTAGAAACAATATTTATACCTCAAGCAGAATATAAAAATGTTACCACTATGTTGGTCCCTTTGCCTTCCCTCTTTATATTATAGTTGTCACATACTATACCTATAGACATTTTGACAATGTTCCAATTTTTGTTTTTAACCATCAACACATAGACATCAGAACTCAGGAGGAAAAGAATAGTTCATTATACTTAGCCAGATATTTACCATTTCTACTACTCTTTCTCATCCTTCATGTTCTAAGTTTCCCTCTGGTGTCATTTCCCTTCTGTCTGAAGAATTTCTTATAGTAACTCTTTCACAGGAGTTCTATTTGCAACAAATTCTTTTATTTTTCCTTTATTTGAGAATGTTTTCATTTCACTTTCATTCCTGGCAGATATTTTCACTGAATGTAAAGTTCTGGGTTGACAGGTTTTTTCCTTCAAGAATTTCTTTAGCTATAGTCTGGGAAACTCTGAATCTGAAGAATATTGAGATTGCTTGTATGAACCAGCATCTTTTCTGTTTTGTCTTCTTATGATAAGATATATGCTGAAATAAACATTCAAATATACATATAATTTATTTTCATTTATGCATTTGTTCTCAAGATTTCAAAGTTGAAAATCTGCTATAGCAAACATAAAATATTCATTTATGATAATATGAGATGTTGGGCCAATATAGCTCAAGATCACAGCCTGCCACTGTTGTTTTAATTCATTGGTTCTTCTCCAACAATTAACTGAAAAGTCATATTGTCTTTCTTTTATAATTTTTTTTTTTGTAGTTCTCCTTTCATTTTATTTTTCCCACACTGATGAAAACACTTTCTTTCATCACAGTCCTGGTTAGAGATGACTAGTTTGAAAGTAAATCCAGACAAACAATGAAGTCAAGCTTTATTAATAATACTTTCCATCTGCTTCCCTCATCACGTTGTTAATTAAATAAGAATCAGTGAACTAATGACAGCAAAACTCATGGCTATTTAAGTATTGAAGCAACAAGCAAATATCAATTCCAGCTCTCAATGTATCATGAATCCATGTACTAGCCTCAGTACCTATTACTCCCATCAAAATTCAGGTTCCCATATGGCCTAGAAGCAATCCCATCTCCACATCTCTCTCTTCCCCTATTCACAATGAGACTTTCCATTCAGCTTTTAGGACTCAAATCAAATCTCACCTCCTTTAGGAGGCCTTCCTTCATTTTCTCTTTTCCCACTATGGTAGGCAGAATAATAGCCTTCCAAAGATGTTTAGTCCTAAGCACTGGAACTGGAGAATATGTTATTTATATGGCAAAAAGGACTTTGCAGATACGATTAAGGTAAGGACCTTGAGATGGGAAAATTATCCTGCATTATAAACTCCCAATCTGTTCACATGAGTCCATAAAGCAAAGAATGTTTCCTGGCTGTAATCAGAGGGAGATGTGGCTAATGAAGAAGGATCAGAGAGATGCAACTTTGCTGGTTTTGAAGACAGAGGAAGAGGGCCATGGACCAAGGAATGTGGGCACTCTAGATGCTGAAAAAGACAAGGAGATAGCTCTCCCCTAGAAAGCAATACAACCATGCTGACAACCTTGATTTTTAGCCCAGTGAGACCTGTGTCAGACTTCTGATCTATAGAACTGTAAAATAATAAATTTGTGTTGTTTTAAGCCACTAGGTTTGTGGTAATTTGTTACAACAGCAGTAGTAAACTAATACATCCATCTCCAGTATGAGTTAAATTTCACTGCTATATGCTCTTGCTGCTCTTCATAACCACCACTCATCTGTCAGTCTGTTGTACTATGGTGGTTTCTGTGTTGCTGTAAGGCTGGAGGCTATGCTACCAGTATTTCAAATACCAGCAGGGTCATCTATGGTGAACAGGTTTCAATGGAGCTTCGCGACTAAGACAGAAGCAGAAGAAGGAAAGGGCCATCTACTTCTCAAAGAATCGGTCAGTGAAAACTTTATGAATAGCAGTGAAAGAGGGTCTGATATAGTACTAGAAAACTTTATGAGTAGCCCAGAAACTTTGTCCTATATAGCGCCAGAAGATGAGCCCCTCAGGTCAGAAGGCACTCAAAATACAACTGGGGAAGAACTGACTCCTCAAAGTAGGGTCAACCTTAATGATGTGGATGGAATAAAGCTTTCAAGACCCCCATTTGCTGAGGGGCCATGATTCAAAATGAGAAGAAACAGCTGCAAACATCTGTTACACAGAGGCTACAACAATGTGCTCAAGTATAGCAAGGATTGTGAGGATGGCGCAGGAGCACGCAATATTTTGTTCTGTTGTACATGGGGTTGCTATGAGTTGGAGCCAATTTATGACACCTAAAAACAACACAGAGTAGCAGGCCGGAAGAGCTAGAGAAAGGGGTAAAACCCAGGAAGCCAAAGAGAAGAGCAATCAGACGAAGGGATTAGGTGAGGAGGGGAAACTCAGGGATGCCCAAAGAAGCAGGCCAGAAGAGCAGGAGAAAGGGG
>NW_006921797.1:2266128-2270696 GCF_000298275.1 Orycteropus afer afer | reverse complement strand
GCTTGGTAGGGTGGAGGGTCGACGAAAGAGGGGGAGGCCTTCAACGAGATGGATTGATACGGTCGCTGCGACGATGGGATCAAGTATAGCAGGGATTGTGGGGCTGGCGCGGGATCAGGCAGTGTTTCATTCTGCTGTGCATGGGGTCGCTATGAGTCGGAAACGACTCGACGGCACTTAACAACAACAACACTTCATACATACATATTTCTAGTAATTTGTACATAGTACTTACCATGCAATATTGATATTATTACTTGCTTGTCTGCTTTTTACAATAGTCTTTGAGTGCTTTGAAAGCAGCTCTCAGTATTATGCATAGATGTGGGTTTTTGTTAATTCATTCATTTATCACACAAAATGTTTATTGAGTGACCAGGCCTGGGATAAGTTCTGCTAATGATAATGCATATTAACATTATTTTTTCATTTCAATTGGTCACCTGCCTGTAATTTTTATTAAAGAAATGGGGTGGGGATTAGACATAAAAAAAATGGATGATTTTTCCAAGGCATGGACCCTAACAATATTCAAAGCTTTAGATCCAGCAGTCACAAGATATTAAAGACATATTTGTATCCACAGAATCTTTGCAATGAGTCAGTGAGGTTATTTTGGGAAATATGATGGGCCAAGGAGAAGGGGGAGAAAATGCAGAAAGGAAATGCAATTGCTCATTTTTCACACCAAAAGTGTCAGGCAGGAGGCATCAAGCAATGTTGCCCATGACACCATCAGACAGATGACTGTTTCTAAGCCAAGTTATGGATCAAGTTAGTGCTGTCTGTCTAAGAAGCAAAATAAATGAGATTGACGTTGGGATGAATCTGTGTGCTTGCCGGCTCTTTGCAAGAGGTACCTCTCCAGTCACCTCTGTCAGCATCAGATCAGGAGAGTTAAGATCTCTCTTACCTAGTTTCTCCCTCTACCCTGCTGCATTAAAGTACACAGGGTGCTTCCCTCACCCCAGTTGAAATTATGCTCCTTGGAGTGACACTTTCTATAGGATACACTATACCTTAAAATAAAATATATATATATGATTCAGACTTGTTATCTCACCCTCTATTGAACTGAGAAAAACTCCACTTCTGGAAAGTTGCCCAGGAATGGAATTTCTATTACATCATTTGCACCTATCTCATCCTCTTACAAGTACTGAGAACCAATTCTTAGCATTGAAAACCAATGGGTCAATTTTTGGTCTGTAAGTGTATGTACAGTCTGGTTAACTCTTCATTAGAGTGGTTTGTCTGTTACTTTGGTCTATCATGTAATTCTTCAGAAGTGGAATGTAGGAGAAACAAACAACCAAAGAAGCTACTACCTATGTGGTTCTAGGTTAGAAAGCCTTTCACAAATATTGCAAAAGGAAACTAGTTTTAGTCAGATTTGTTAAAAAAGGGCCCTCTAGAACATAATGAAAACAAAACCAAAACTCATGTCCGTCAAGTTGATTCCAACTCAAAGCTACCCTATAGGACAGAGTAGTACTGCCCCATAGCGTTTCCAACACTGTAAATCTTTACGGAAGCAGACTGCTTCATCTTTTTCCCATGGAGCAGCTGGTGGATTTGAACCACTGACCTTTTGGTTAGCAGCTGAATGCTTTAACTATTGCACTACCAGAACTCCTAGAATATGATGAAAAAGGAAAAAAATAGAAAAAAAATCTCAGTACTGTATTCGTATTGAAACTGACTAAAATGTGGCACAGAGTAAATGAGTAAGTCAGGCCCAATATATCATGGTACCTGGGTCTCATCAGCTTCTCTTCAGCTGTGTTTCATGTACCGTACAATCAATTTGGTCCCAGCTCTCAGTATTGATTAGGAACATGGTTGAAATGATTGTATCTCCCAGAGTTGGGTTCAGCAGCCACAAACAGACCAAAATCCAGTCAGGTATTTCATTAATTCTCTACCTTCTTCTTCTTTAATCTCCAGCACTATTCATAACCTTGAAATTCCTTATCTCTTTGAGCCATTATCTTTCTGGGTTCCTGCTGTCCTGACTTTTATATTTCATGCAGTAAGCTTTTCAATTAGCCCAGTGCTGATCTGAAGTCAGCCAGGTCAAAAGTTCCTTCAGTTTTTTTCCTAATAAATACACTAATTAAATGACCACTTTGGAGCAGAAGATTATATTTTTATCTCACTTTCAGGCATGTTTTACACTATTCTTCATCCCTGCTTATTAATGATATGTACTTCAACAGACTGTGGAGATCTTTGAATAGTGGTTATCCCCAGACACTTAGTTTGGTTTTTCTGTCTTCAAGAATTTTGCCTTTTAGGCCATGTATCAATTAGAATAGGCTAGATTATGCTATAGTAAAGACCAGCCCCAAAGTCTTAGTGGTTTAAAACAACAGACTATTCGTTCTCATTCACAGTACATGTCCAGTGCTGGTTGACAGTGGGGATCTCCTCTCTGTAGTCTTTCAGAGGGTGAACTCAGGCTGACAGAATAGGCATCATAATTTCAGTGGAAAAGATAACTTTAGAGTGTTTTTCCTTGGCAATTAATTGCACAAAACCAGCATGACACACATCATATTCATTCAGTTCTTTGATCCCAATAAACCACATGGTAACCAGGAAGTATACTTCTACCAGCTTCCTAGTTAGAGACTGAAAATATTTGGTGAGCACCACTAATGGCAAACATATACTATTAAGGAAATGTGTGTTTCAATGTTGCTATTTAATCCAAAACTTATCAAAATACATACTTTACCCATGGTGTAGATGTTTATTTTCCTTATAACCTACTAAACATTTAAGATAATTGCATGTATTGAATTGAAATACATTTATATGTTTCATTTTTCTTATCCATAATGGCCTTCTTTCTGATCCTCAAATGTTGTTGTTGTTGTTGTTTTGCCGTCGAGTCGGCCCCGACTCGTAGTGACCCCTCCTTGGGTTTCTGAGGCAGTATCACTACGGAAGTAGGATTGCCCAACCTTAGCTTCCTTAAAATCAGACCCCAACTCATGGCAACCCCATGCACAACAGGATCGGACTACTATGATCCATAGGCTTTTGGAAAGGAGATTGCCAGGCCTTTCTTCCTAGTTTATCTTAGTCTGTAAGCTCTGCTGAAGCTTGTCAGCATCATAGCAACATGTAAGTCTGCGCTGACACATGGTTGCTGCACATGAGGTGCATTGGCCAGCAATCGAACCTGGGTCTCCTACATGGAAGGCAAGCATGCTACCACTGAACCACTACTTCCCCTGATCCTAAAGTAGGTCAAGCAAATTCTTGCATTAAAACCTTTGCAGTAGTTCTTTCCTCTGCCTGGAAAGCTGTCTTCCCAAATCTTCACATGGTAGGCACCTTTGTGTCATTCACGTCTTATATCAATGAATGCATCATTTACAGAGAGGCTGTTACCAACTACACAATCTAAAATAGTAATCCCTTTTATCACTCACTATCATTCATTCATTTCACAAATATTTAAGTGTCAACATTTATTTCCCTCCTTCCATCACTTCCATCCATGGAAGTGATGGAAGGAGGGAAAGAGGAAAGAAAGAATGAAGCTACTTGATTGTATAGTTTCCTACTGGTCAAAGGTAAGACAATATCAAGCATCATTGTATTTAAATCTCACCACTTCTATATGAATTGTACATCAGGATAATTAAAGAGTAAATGAGGAAAAGTCTCTGTGTATAAAAGTATTTCAGTTAATAAATGAAAGAGGAATAATAGAATTAGAGTATCACCATTTTCTAATATTTTGGGCTGGATAAATCTTTGTTATGAGAAGCTGTCCTGTGCATTGTAGAATATTTAGCAGCATCCCTGACTTCTACCCATTCCAAAAAAAAAAAAAAACAAACTTCACAGCCATTGAGTCATTTCTGACTCATAGTGACCCCTGTTGGGTTTCTGAGGCTGTAATCTTCACAGAAGTAGATCTTGCAATCTTCCTTCTGAGGAGAAGCTGGTAGATTTGAACTGCTGACCTGTTTAACAGTCAAGTCCTTTATACCCACTAGGTGCTAGTATATGTCTCTAGACACTAACAACTGTTCCCTGGGGTGCTGGGAGCACAGGGGGTATCACCCCTGCTTGAGAACCACTGATCTAGGCAAGGAGCATCAACGGTTGGGTATAAGGCACAATATGAGACAGACATGTGCTCTCTGACAAAAGCACATAACACAACACAATAGTCTTGTCAAAAAACAAATAAAATTTGAATCTGATTAAGCCTCTAGATGTAACAATCAATATACAGGAAGTACAGAGGATGGAGGACCATACGTCACACCAACCAAACCACACCACAGAGACAATCAGCAAAATCCAGATTCTGGGAGGCAAATAATCAGATGCCTGAATTCAACCACATTTAACTACTGCCTGTGGGAACTCTGGTGGTATAGTGCCTACGGCATTTGCCCATTAACCAGAAGGTTGGTGGTTCAAACCCACCAGCAACGCTCGGAAAAAAGACTAGACAATTGACTTCCATAAAGATTTGCCACCTTGGAAACCCAAAGGGAGTTGCTATGAGTCAGAATTAACTCGATGACAGTGAGTATATA
>NW_006921797.1:2234404-2265284 GCF_000298275.1 Orycteropus afer afer | reverse complement strand
AATAGTAGAGCATCCAAAACCAAACTAAACTCACGCCATCAAGTCGGACCCGACTCATAGCGACCTCTCCTTGGGTTTCCGAAGCAGTATCACTACAGAAGTAGATTGCCCCATCTACCTTCCTAGGAGTGGCTGGTGGGTTTGAACCACCAGCCTTCTGGTTAGCAGTCAAGTACCTTAGGCACTGCTACCAGAGCTCCTAAGGAAGAGCATGTCTGGTGTGTTCAAAGCACAGCAAGAAAGTCAGTGTGCCTAGGGCAGAATGAATAAGGAGGAAATGAGGTCAGAGAGGTAGTGGACAGTCAATCATATAAGGCTTTGTAGGCCAGTTTTAAGGATTTGGCTTTTACTCTGAAATAAATAGGTAGCTATAGAGGGTTTTTGAGAAGAAGAGTAATATGATCAGACTTAAATATTTAAAAGAACTTCTGGCTTCTGTGTTGAATCTAGACTCTAGACTGTAAGAAAGTTAGAATGAAAGCAAAGAGAATCAAAGAACATTCTACTAATGTAAGTAAGAAGTGTAGCTAGGGTCAGGGGTGGTAATAGTAGAAGTGATGAGAAATTATTGGATTCTCAATTTCGTTTGAAAGGAGAATCAATAAGCATCTTCTCAGATCACAGTGCTATAAAATTGGAAATCAACACTGGGAAGAACAATGAAAAAAGAGCAAACACATGGAAACTGAATAACACCCTCCTCAAAACTGAGTACATAATACAAGAAATAAAAAATGAAATAAAAAAAATTCCTTGAGTCAAATGAGAATGAAAGTACAACATACCAAAATCTTTGGGACACGGCAAAAGCATTGATCAGAGAGCAATTTATAACAATAAATACATACATCAAAGAAGAAGAAAGAGCCAAAATTAACAACTTAACCCAACATCTCCAACAATTAGACAAAGAGCAGCAATAAAAGAGGCCTATAGTCACCAGAAGAAAAGAAATAATAAAGATTTGAGCAGAAACAAATGAAACACAAAGGCAACAGAAAAATCAACAAGACTAGAAGTTGGTTCTTTGAAAAGATTAATAAAATCAACAAACTACTGGCAAACTTAAAAAAGGGAAAAGAAGAAGATGCAAATAAAACTAATAAGAAATGAAAGGTGTTACATCAAAACAGAACCAACAGAATATTGTATTAGTCTGTTATTGTAAAAAGTCAAGGAAAGGTTTATATATGGAAGGAAATTTTCTTTGTTCACCTACCAGGTGTAGGAAGGGAGGGAAGGGAACACTGTTAGATAGGTAGAGACAAGTATTGATTTGGGTGAAGAGAAAGGCAATGTACCAAATGTGAGTGATCAACCCGGTGACATTCAGGAAGAGGCATAGAGAGACAAAGACATAGAGAGCTGCATGGGAGGTACAGACAACAAAGATGAACCCTTTTGCACATACAGTACTGCATTGTTGGTGAAGCCAAACATGGATGTATGTGTGGATAGATGGGTGGACAGGTTGAACTATTAGGTATGTCTATGCAGGGGATAGTGTGCCCAAGACCATGTATAAGGTTGGCAGACAATGTTTCTGCAAGTATATTTTTATATCCTATAAGAGTTCCCAGGTATATAGTACAGCTGACAAGGGACAAGGTTGTAGCCACTTCTTGGCCATAGCTAGCTACCCAGAGAGAGTGAGTAGTTGGACCTGTGGGCTAGGGATCATAATCGCAGGGGACATCAACCTCAATTGGCCTAACATACTACACAAAACATTATTCCACATCCTACTTTGACAAATAGTGACTGGGATCTTAAAAGCTTACAAGCAGCCATCTAGATGCAATGATGGGTCCCTCCTCATCCAGAGCAAAAAAGAATGAAGAAAACCAAAGATACATGGAAACAGTTAGTCCAAGTGACTGGTACACCATGCAATCCTCAGCTATATGACTAAGAGACCTGAAGAACTAGATGGTGGATGACTACCACTATCAGCAACTTGGAGGGGGATCTATGTAGGAGATCCTGGATAGAGTGGGAGAACAGTGTGGAACAAAACTCAAAATCATTAAAAAAAGAGGGGGTGGCAAGTTTTGTTGGTCTGATAGAGACTGATGGAATCACTGACACTACAGTCCCCAGATGCCCTTCAGGTCTGAAATTAAACCCACTCCTGTGGCTTCCAGCCAAACAAAACACAGGCATATAAGCTGAACATTTACATTAGGTAGATACACTCCTTGGAGAGAACTCTCATGGGAGAATAGAAGGGCTGTGTATGCACAGGGAGACAGTTCAGGTGGCAGGAGTGCATGGGAGGGGAAGACAGAGGAAAGAGGTACCTATGGGGAGGAAGTGGGAGGAGAGCTGTTGCATTGTGGGAAATTATAGTCAATGTCATGAGACAGGGAGCTGTGGTGGCTATAGTGCCTATGGCATTTGACTGCTAACCAGAAGGCTGGTGGTTCAAACCCCCTAGCTACTCCTTGGAAGGAAGGTTGGGCAATCTACTTCCGTAGTGATACCACCTCAGAAACCCAAGGAGGGGTCACTATGGGTCAGACCCGACTCAATGGCAGTGACTTTGGTTTTTTTTTGGTTTGGTCATGAGACAAAGGGTATGTTAGCTGCTGTATGGAAAGTGAATTTGCTCTGTAAAAACAGAATCAACCCAAATTAAAAAAAAAAAAAAAATGATATGAGAATACTATGGAGAACTGTACTCCAACAAATATGAAAATCTAGAAGAAAAGGACACATTTCTGGAAATACACTACTTACCTAAACTAAGACAGTCTGAGGTAGAAAACTTGAACAGATCCATAACAAAAAAAGAAATTGAACAGGTCATAAAAAATTACCATGAAAAATAAGTCCTGGCCCAGATGGTTTCACTGGAGAATTCTACCAATCATTCAGAGAAGAGCTGACACCAATCCTATTCAAACTATTCCAGAACATAGAAAAGGATGGAATCCTCCCAAATTCACTTTATGAAGCAAGCATAATCGTGATACCAAAGCCAGGCAAAGACATAACTAGAAAGGAAAACTACAGACCAATACCCCTCATGAATACATATACAAAAATCTTCAACAAAATCCTAGCCAATAGATTCCAACAACATATTAAAAAAATAATGCATTGTGACCAAGTGGGATTCTTACCAGGTATGTAAGAATGGTTCAACATAAGAAAAACGATCAATGTAATCCATCACATTAAATAAAATAAAGGAAAAGAATCACATGATCATATCAATTGATGCACAAAAGGCATTTGATAAAATCCATCACCTATTCCTAATAAAAACTCTCAGAAAAATAGGAATAGAAGGACAATTCCTGAGTATACTAAAAGGCATATATATGAAATCAACAGCTGACATTATTCTCAATGGAGAGAGACTGAAACCATTTCTCTTGTGAACAGAAATCAGACAAGGATGCCATCTATCTCCACTTCTATTCAACATTGTATTAGAAGTCCTAGCCAGGACAATAAGGCAAAAAAGGGAAATCAAAGGCATCCAAATTGGTAAGGAAGAAGTAAAACTATCTCTGTTTGCAGATGATATGGTCCTATATATAGAAAACTCAAGAGAATCAGCAAGAAAACTACTGGAACTTATTGAAAGATTAAGCATAGTAGCAGAATATAAGATCAACATACAACAATCAGCTGGTTTCCTCTACACCAGCAAAGAAGTCTCTGAAAAGGAACTCAATACTATTTACAATAGCTACAAAAAGATAAGATGCTTGGGAATAAATCTACCAGGAACATAAAAGACCTATTCAAAGAAAACTATGAAACACTACTTTAAGAAACTGTAAGAGATCTACATAATGGAAGAACATACCATGCTCATGGATAGAAAGATTGAACACTGTGATATTGTCAATACTGCCAAAAGCAATCTATACATTCAATGAAATCCCAATCCAGATTCCATCAACATTTTTTAAAGACATGGAAAAACAAATCACTAATTTTACATGGCAAGGAAAGAGACCTCAGACAAGCAAAGCACTACTGAAGAAGAATAAAGTAGAGGTCTCACACTCCCAGATTTCATAATCTACTACACAGTCACAGTTGTCAAAGCAGCCTCATATTAGTTCAATGACAGACCCATCAACCAGTGGAGCAGAATTGAGAACCCGGAAATTGATCCATTGACCTATGATCAGCAGATCTTTGACAAAAGTCTGAAAAGCATTAAATGGGGAAGAGATAGTTTCTTTCACAAATGGCACTGGCAAAACTTGATATCCATTTGCAGGAAAATGAAACAAGCTCCATACCTCACACCACATACAAAAACTAACTCCAGTCCAGATGGATCAAAGACGTAAATGTGAAACCTAAAACTATAAAGTTCCTCAAAGAAAAAATAGGGGCAAACTTAAGGGCCCTAAGTTATGGCATGAATAGACTATCAAGCATAACCCAAAATGCACCAACAGCAGAAGATAAACTAGATGATTGGGGCCTTCTGAGATTAAATTCTTATGTGCATCAAAAGACTTCTCCAAAAGAGTTAAAAGAGAACCTACAAAATGGGAAAAACTATTTGGCAATGACATATCTGACAAGGAACTTATCTCTAAAATTTGAAGAAAACTCCAACACCTCAACATCAAAAAGACAAAAATTCCAATTAAAAAATGAGCAGAAGACATGAACAGACACTTCATTAAAGAAGATATTCAGGCAGCCAACAAACACATTAAAAATTGTTCACAATAATTAGCCATTAGAGAGATGCAAATCAAAGCAATGATAAGATACCATCTCACCTCAGCATTTATACCAAAATTTGGCAAGACAGAAAATAAATGCTGGTGAGGATGTGGAGAGATTAGGACTCTCAGACACTCCTGATGGGACTGTAAAATGATACAACCACTGTGGAAATCAGTATGGCAATTTCTTAAAAAGTTGGAAATAGAAGTACCATTTGATCAAGCAATTCCATTGTTCTTGTCGATGTTAGGTGCCATCAATTCAGTTCCAACTCACAGAGACTCTATGCACAACAGAATGAAACATTGCCCAGTCCTGTGCCAGCCTCATAATCCTTGCTATACCTGAGCCCATTGTTGCAGCCACTGTGTCAATCCATCTTGTTGAAGGCCTTCCCCTTTTGCATTGACCCTCCACTTTACCAAGCATGATATCCTTCTCCAGGGAATGGTCTCTTCTGACAACATGACCAATCTAGCTTCCAAGGAGCATTCTGGCTGTATTTCTTCCAGGACAGATTTGTTAGTTCCTCTGGCAGTCCATGGTACTTCCAGTATTCTTCGCTAACACAGCAACACAAAAGCATCAACTTTTCTACGGTCTTCCTTGTTCATTGTCTGGCTTTCACATGCATATGAGACTATTGAAAATACCATGGTTTGGATTGTTGTTGTTGTTGTTGTTTGCCGTCAAGTCAGCCCCAACTCATAGTGACCCCTCCTTGGGTTTCCGAGGCAGTATCACTATGGAAGTAGGATTGCCCAACCTTCCTTCCGAGGAGTGGCTGGTGAGTTTGAACCGCCAGCCTTCTGGTTAGCAGTCAAGTGCTTTTAGCCACTATGCTACCAGAGCTCCCATGGCTTGGATTAGGCACACCTTAATCTTCAAAGAGACACATTTGCTCTTCTGCACTTTAAAGAGGTCTTTTGCAGCAGATTTGTCCAGTGCAATACATTGTTTGTCATCCTGTGGTAGCTTGCATGTTGCCTTGAGCCTTAAGGCTATGCCACTAGCACTTCAAATACCCGCAGGGTCACCCATGGTGGACATATTTCAGCAGAACTTCCAGACTAAGACAGACTAGGAAGAAGGAAGGGTCCATCCACTTCTCAAAGAATTTGTCAGTGAAAATCTTAAAAATAGCAATCCTATTGTTGTTGTTATGTGCCGTCGAGTCGGCCCCGACTCATAGCGACCCCTCCTTGGGTTTCCGAGGCAGTATCACTACGGAAGTAGGATTGCCCAACCTTCCTTCCGAGGAGTGGCTGGTGGGTTTGAACCGCCAGCCGTCTGGTTAGCAGGCAAGTGTCTTAAAGCAATCCTATTACTAGGTATATATTCTAAAGAAGTGAGAGGCAGGACACAAATAGGTATATGCACACCCATGGTCATCACAGCACTATTAACAATAGCAAAGAGATGAAAACCACCTAGGTGCCCATCAACTGAGGAATGGATAAACAAATGGTGGTACATGCACACAATGGAATACTATGTAACCCTAGAGGATAATGTAAAATCTGCAAAACACTGCATAACATGGATGAACTTGGAGGATATTATGCTGAGTGAAATCAGTCAATCACAGAAGGACAAATATTATATTAGTCCACTATTGTAAAAGATTTTTACATGTAAGAAAGCATGTAAGGTTTTTACATGTAAGCAAGCTTCCTTACATGTATAAACCTCAAGAAAAGGTTTATGTATGTAAGGAAGCTTGCTTTGTTGGTTACCAGAGATGGGAAGAGAGGGGAGGCTAAATTCCTAGATAGGTTGAAGAAACAAAATAAAAGAAATATATATATGAATTATATATGGTGGCATAGTGCCTAAGGCATTTGACTGTTAACCAGAATGCTGGTGGTTCAAACCCACTAGCCACTGGAAGGAAAACTGGGCAATCTACTTCCATAGTGATACCACCTCGGAGACCCAAGGAAAGGTCGCTATGAGTCGGATCCAAGTTGATGGCAGTGGTTATATATATGTGTATAGATAGATATAGATTATATAGATACAGATATAGATATAGATATAGATATAGAAATAGATATAGAAATAGATATAGATACACCAAAGATTATTAGTGGTTACCAAGGGTAGGAAGAAGGGAGGAAAGGGGAAGCTTTTGTTGCAGGACATTGAGTGGTGGAATATTTTGGAAAAGGATAGCCATAATGATGGCACAACATGAAAAATGTCATCAATGTCCCTGAGCTGTAAATGGGGAAGTTGTTATGTTGGTGAATATCTTATTGTGTATTGTGTATGTTTTCAACACAATAAAATTAAATTAAAAAAAAAAAAAAAAAGGAAGTAGAGCCAATAAGATTTCCTGACCAATCAGTATAGGATATGAGAAAAAGAAAGGATCAAGGTTGTGACCTTAACCAACTGCAAGAAAGGAATTTAATAACTGATATGGGGAATTTTTCATAGTAAGATATCAGAAGTTCGGTTTGGGACACGATAAATTTTGAGATCTCTAGTAGGCATTCTAATGGAGACGTCAAGTAGGAAGTTGTATATGTAAGCCTGGGCTTTGGGAGTGAGTCTGGCCTGCACATGTAAATGTGATGGTTGAGTAGAGATATTACTTAAAGCCATGAACCTGATGAGATCTTCAAGGGAGTGAATGTAGTTAATGTTTTGTTTTCTTCTTATCTGATACTATTTGAAATTATCTTCTTTATTCTTGTGTTCCTTAGTCTCCCTCAACTAAAATAGAAATGTCCCGAGAGCAAAGACTTCCTTTGTCTGGTTTATGATATGCCTGTAGCACCTGGAAGGCAGTCTGATGCTTAGAGGGTGCTGAGTGCTGCTTGTTGTTAGATGACTGGACTGCTCAGCTGCTCTCTGTTCAAATGTTGCCAGACACAATCTCCGAAGTAGCCATCAACTTGTCTTACCGTCTCAAATTACTGACTCAAGGAGGTGAAGCTACTTGCCTGTAGTCATTCAATGGATAAGTGGCAAAATCCAATTTTCAAATTGGAGTCCTTTGATGCCAAAGCTGAGGGCAGATTTTAGAAGACTCCTTGATTCTGACATCACCTTCCTCCTACAGGTCAATAAACGAAATTAACTGTTTTCTCTAATCATTAATCACAAAGTACTTATTAAAAGGACCACTTCTGTATCATTTCTAATGATTTCCAAAGATTCTCACAAACTACTTTGATAGCAAGGTTGCTAAAAATTCTAGCACTGACAGATCAGCTAAGACCTTTCTGCTTTCTAAGATCTCTGCAACAATTAGACCATTAACAAACAAGCAAAGTGAATCAATATCCCCTTCAAGGTGTGTTTCTTTGGCAGAGGAGGGTGATCAGTAAAACAGGTCAGATTTGAGTTTATCCAGCCCTCCTTCCCTGAGTAAAAGACGCGGTGAAGTCCGTGTGACATTGTTGACTACAGATTAGTAAGTAAGCACAAGTAAGTCCATGTTTACCTTGTTTATTGAGTAATCCTTGCTTAGCTGAGACAGAGGACCAGAGAGCAACTAGGATGCCACATCAGGGGAGGGGCAACAGTCTGCATCTGGGCAGAACCTGCTGCCTAACTGACACCAGCTGGCCCCTCATAATTAAACCAAAACCCAAAAGTCCAGGAGATGGCTTGGATAGCTTTTCTCGAACTGACATGGATTCACTCCAGTGTGCCAGCACTGGCTATGAGGAAAGTCACCAAGATCTGAAACTAACAATGATTAACTAACCAAAGTCTGCAATTCTGAGTTACCTTTAAACTATAAATTGGAGCTGGTATCTGAGTGATATCCATCTCACTCCACTGTGTGTGAGGCTACACAGGATTCAGAGAGTTCTGGCTTAGGGGTTAACAACCAGTTTTGGAAGTCATGGTCAAAACGCCTGTGACTTGGAGTTCTAGCTCCTTCACAGCCTGTTAAATACTGGCTTGACTTTTCTAATCTCAGTTTCCACATCTTTATGTATCTAAATTAGTAAATATCTACAAATAAATAAATCTAATAGCTACTGCTAAGAAATGTATGCATTTTATTTTATTTTATTTTTCCAGCAGAGACCCTTTTATTAAGCCATAGATAAAACAAAGACAATTATCCAGGATGAGGGAAACCATCAACATGTACACAGTACAGAAAGCTGAACGGAGTCCCCTGAGTCACAGCCATGGGGCTAATTACATATGATTGAAAACAAAGGAAATCATTACAAAATTATGAATGGTGCCAGAGCGATTCATCACTATCACAGGTGGGACTAGAGAAACAGGAAAAGGGCCGTGATTAGGATACATACATAATTGAAGGTTAAAAAGGGTTACAGCACTAATTCTGGTGTTTGACCACTTGGCTATGTGATGGTCCAAGTATGAGTCATGACCATGCAGCCTGAGTCATAGCCACAAAACATACCAGGACCTAACCTTAATTTGAATTAGGAAAGGACTCAGGCAAGGTCCCTAGTTCTTTGTGTGAGCATAATGTACATTCAGTTCAACCACACTCTTTCTGAGGGTGAACTGCCCCTCCCAAGGTTTGTCCCAGAACGTCTATGCATAGCCACATTGTTGGTTTAATGATCAGAAAGAAAGAAATGCATGCATTTAAAATGAGATAATATGCTTGCTGAGCTTAGCATAGTAATCTGCACACATTACCATTAATAGATAATGTTATTGTTGGTGTTGCGACATTCCAAAATCCAGAGGCAGAATCATAGTCAGAGATAAAGAGCTAAGAGCTGAAAGATTAACAGAAAAGGGAATGGAACAAGAGAATCAAGTTCTAAGTTAAAAAGTCTTAGTTACTGAGGCTCACTTTTACCACTTGATGGGATGAAGGAAGAGCAGAGGGCAAAAGGCAATCCAAAAAACACAAAATATAGTTGTTTTTACCATCACAGTTGATGCAATTATGTCCAGTAAAATGTGTATATGAGTAGAATTAAAATCGGCCATTTGTTTTGTGCCTGCTATAAACTTGGTATTTTGTGCTCCTCTCTGCAATACTCACAATATATTTGGAGCTCAGAGGCACCAAGTCAATTGTCCTGGGACACAAAGCTAGTGAATGACACAGCTAGGCTGTGAACCCAGTATTTCCTTGGACACCAAACAAATGCTTTTTTCAAAGCAGCACATTTACTTGAAAAACAGTATTTTAACTTTGGCAAAGAATATAACTTTTAATTAATAGAACTCTGTGATTAAACGGAAAAATCTATTTCATGCCACATAGAAGATCTTCTTAAAAGATAGTCTATCAAAAAGGGTTAACCATTTGCATGTCTCAGGGACAAGGTGAATGTTGGCTTTGGTACTTAAATGGGCCTGCTTCTAAATTCTGCACTTGTTTTGCTAGACTGAGACTCCCGCATTAACGCCCACTCATGCTTTCTTGTCTTTCTCATCAAAGAACAGTCTGTACTCTACTTTCTGGACATTGCTGCTTTGCAGCTAAAGAGGAATGTCTAAAAACAAGCCCCACAAGCTATAGAAACACCTGACACAACACCAGAGACTCATTCACCTCTACCCATGCAGTGAACAGTATGATGGATGGCTATGGATGACATTCACAATGAGCATTTGCTTTCAGAAGAGAGGTTTCTAAAGAAGCTTCTTTAGAAATGAGGGTTTCAAACTGGTTCAACTCCCGTCTTAGTTCTCTAGTGCTGTTATAATAGAAATACCACAAGTGAATGGTTTTAACAGACAGAAATTTATTCTCTCACAGTTTAAGAGGTTAGAAGTTCACATTCAGAGCACCAGCTCTAGAGGAAGGTTTTCTCTCTCTGTCTCTTGGTCCTAGGAGGATCCCAGTACAGTGACCCTGGGTCCAAAGGATGTGCTCGGCTCCCAGGCCTGCTCTGTTGGTGATAGTAAGTAACTCCCTCTCTGCTTGTTGTATCTCTCTCCTTTTATCTATTGTAAGAAAAAAAGTGTTGCAGACCACACCCCAGGGAAACTCCCCTACGTTGGATCAGAGCTGTGACAGGATGAAGGATGTTGCATCCCACTCTAATCCTCTTACAACTGATTGCCTAATGACATCAGAGCACATCATGGAGGACCATTACATAATTGCTGTTGTTGTTGTTATGTGCCATCGAGTCAGTCCCGACTCATAACTACCCTTCCTTTGGTTTCTGAGGTGATATCACTATGGAAGTAGATTGCCCAACCTTCCTTCTGAGGAGTGGCTGGTGGGTTTGAACCACCAGCCTTCTTGTTAGCAGTCAAGTGCCTTAGCCACTACACTACCAGAGGTCCTACATAATTGCTACCTTACATTATTATATATTGCTATATTACATTATTATATAACTGTCACACCACTGAGAATCATAGTCCAGCCAAGTTGACACATATTTTGGGGGGATACAATTCAAGCCATGATGACCCCCTTCTGAGAATTTGCATTTCCACCCCAGAGATACTGAATCAGAATCTACTTTTTAGCAAGATCTTCAGGTGACCCTTATAGATTTCCAGGTGAGTCTCATGTATACTTGAAATTTCATGTATAAAATGTAGATAAAATATTTTATTTATAAAATGTACATCGTGATTCAGTATCTCTGGAGTGGAAATACAAATTCTCAGGAAGGAGTCAAACCTGAATGAACTGGTTTGAAGTCTTATTAGGAACATAGTAACTGCAAGCCCCTGGTAGACTTATATCTGTTCAGAGTATAGAGTGATCAAACAAAAGGAGGAAAATTAGGAAGAGGAATCCTATCAACAATTAAAAAAAAAAACCTAACAATGAATATTTAATATTTTAAATTAATTGAAATGCTATTGCCAACAGTGATATATGATGTGGGAATGTCCTTGTCCAGGTAATTGTTTTGTTTTATTTGTTTTGTTGCTGTTGTTGAGAATATACACAGCAAAATACACACCAATTCAGTGGTTTCTACATGTACATTTCTACATGTACATTATTACATCCTTTGAGTTGTACAACATTCTCGTCTTCCTTTTCTGAGTTGTTTCTCCCCCATTAACACACACTCACTGCCCAAAAAGGTTCCTTTCTACTCTTTTGAGTTGTTATTGTCAATTTGATCCCATATAAATAGATCATAAAAGGGAATTTAATAACTGATTTAATAACTGCTCAAGGCAGTCATTCTTTACTAGTTCAGATAACCTATTATTTGGTTTTAAGAAGACTTCAGGGGATGTTTTTGATCAAAGGTTTAAAGATTATTTCAGGACAATAGTTTCAGGGCTTTATGCATTCTCTATGGCTCCAGAACTATTGAATTCCATGAGAATTTTAAATTCCATTCTACATTTTCCATTTTTGATTACGATTTTTCTACAGTATCTTTGATCAAAAAGTTCTGTAATGGTGGACACGCACCATCCAGTTCTTCTGATCTCATAGAAAAGGAGGCAGTCGTTCATGGAGCTTGCCCAGGTAATTAATTACAAGAGAAGTCTGTGGAGATAGAGCAATAAGGCCAATGACCAACTTCATCAGAGAGCAACAGAAGCTGAAGAAAGACTAGAACCCTGTTTTTCCCTCCCAAATTTGATAACCAAACATTGTTACAATATCATTATGGCAAACTTTTGCTCCTACTTTCCTCTTCTCCCAAAATCAGGCAGCTAATGGTTCCAGGAATGAATTTCAGAATATAAGTCCTGGAAAAACTTTTCTTTACATTTTAACAAACTACCAAAAAAACCAGAGAACCTTGGTAGGGCAAATGATTGAGTGCTCAACTACTAACTGAAAGTTGGCAGTTTAAACCCCCCATAAGCACTTTAGGATCCAGGCCTCACAATCTGCTTCTGAAAGTCACAAGGTTAGAAACCTTATGGAGCAGTCTACTCTGCAGACGTGAGTCACCATGACTAGGAATTGACTTGATGGTAACCAACAACAATAATCAAAAAACCAAACTCAATCCTGACTCATTGTGGCCTCATGTGACAGAGGAGAACTGCTCCATAGGGCTTTCTTGGCTGTCATCTTTATGGAAACAGATCACCAGGCCTATCTTCTGTGGTGCTACTTGGTGGGTTTGAACCACCAGCTTTCAGGAGAAATTGATTATGCCATCCTGGACCTTTTAACAAAATACAGCCAAAGAGATTTCAGTTTAGGTCTCAATCTCCTCATTACTTTCCAGGAAATATCATCACAGTCATAGCAATACATTTTCAGGAGCAGACCAGGGGGATGAGATTAAAGAATAACAAATTTAGAACTTGTCTATAAGATCAAACATTCAATTAGCAATCATTTACTGAATAAATCCATTGTGCCAGGATATGGTAAAAATCTAAGAAACAAAGATAACTACAACATAGGCCCTGCCCTCAAGAAGCTTCCAAAGTAATGGTGGAAATAGAAAAAAAAAATTTATTTTTTTTAAAAACAACTACATTGGAATTATGCTCAGCAACTTAAGGGAGCTGCATATAAAATGTGAGTTGTCAGAAAAGACAGATCAGAAAGGATAGGACTACTCAAGATTAGATTAAAATTCTTCTAAGTAAATCCTCAATGCCAAAGAAGCCCACTATGAAATATCCATCAATAGGACTAGTAATTAGTAATTACTTAAGTTATTGTTAATTGCAGTCAAATCAATTCAGACTCGTGGTGACCCCATGTATACCCAAACCCACTGCCATCAAGTCGATTGCAACTCATAATGATCCTATAGGACAGAGCAGAACTGCCTCTTAGGATTTCCAAGGGTTTATGTAAGCACACTAACTTATCTTTCTCCCACAGAGTGACTGGTGGATTCCAACTGCTGACCTTTTGGTTGGGAGCTGAATACTTTAACTACTGTACTACCAGAGCTCCTTACCCCAGGTATACAACAAAACCCAAACCCCCTGCCAGTCAGTCAATTTCGACTCACTGCAACCCTATAGAACAGAGTAGGACTGCCCTGTAGGGCTTCTAAGACTGTAAATCGTTAAGGAAGCAGACTGCCTCATCTTTCTCTCACAGAGCGGGTAATGGGAACAAATGCCTATATTTTGGTTAGCAATGAAATACGTTAACCACTGTGTCACCAGAGCTCTTTACCCCATTACAGGTGCCACCAAAAACCAAATCTACAGTCATTGAGTCAATTTCTATTTATAGTGACCCCACTGGATTTCCAAGGCTGTAAATATTTATTTATGGGAGCTCTGTTGTGTAGTGCCTAAGGCACTTGACTGCTAACCAGAAGGCTGGAGGTTCAAACCCACCAGCCACTCCTCAGAAGGAAGATGGGACAATCTACTTCCGTAGTGATACTGCCTTGGAAACCCAAAGAGGGGTCGCTATGAGTCAGGTCTGACTCAACAACACATAACAATAACAACAACAACAAATATTTATGGAAATAGATTACCTCATCTTCCTCCAAAACATCAGCAGAGTAGTGGGTAGGTTTGAACCACCAACATTCAGTAAGCAGACAAATACCTTACTCACTACACGACCAGAGCGCCTTTTGTATACCAAAACCAAACTCATTGCCATTGAGTTGGTTTTGACTCAGAGCAACCCCTCCTTGGCTTTCCGAGGTGGTAACTCTACAGAATTAGATTGTCCAGTCTTCCTTCCAAGGAGTGGCTGGTGAGTTTGAACCCCCAGCCTTCTGGTTAGCAGTCAAATGCCTTAGGCACTACACCACATGTTGTTATGTTGTTAGGTGCTGTCAAGTTGTCTCCAACTCATAGCAACCTTATGCACAGCAGAATGAAATACTGCCTGGTTCTGGGTCAGCCTCACAATCCTTGATATACCTGAGTCCATCACTTCAGCCATCTCATTGAGGGCCTTCCCCTTCTTTGTTGACCCTCCACTTTACCATGCCTGATATCCTTCTCCAGAGAATGTTCCCTTCTGACAACATGACCAAAGTAGGTGAGACAAAGTCTGGTCATTCTTACTTCCAAGGAGCATTCTGGTTGCCCTTCTTCCAGGACAGATTCGTTAGTCTTTGTAGCAGGTCATGGTACTCTTAGCATTCTTCTCCAACACCATAACTCAAAAGCATCAACCCTTCTTTGGTCTTTTTTATTCATTGTCCAGCTCTCACATGCATAAGAGGTGACTGAAAATACCATGGCTTGGGTTAGGCGCACCTTAGTCCTCAAGGAGACATCTTTGCTCTTCATCACTTGAAAGAGGTCTTTTGCAGCAGATTTGCCCAATGCAACATGTTGTCTGATGTCTTGAGTGCTGGTTCCATTGGTGTTGATTGTAGAACCAAGTAATATGAAGTCCTTGACAACTTCATACTTTTCTCCATCCACTGTGAAGCTGTTTATTTGAACAGTTGTGTGGATTTTTGTTTTCTTTTTGTTGAGGTGTAATCCATACTGCAGACTGTAGTCTTTAATCTTCATCAGTAAGTGCTTCAAGTCATCCTCACTTTCAGCAAGCAAAATTATGTCATATGCATACTGCAGGTTGTTAATGAGTCTTCCTCCAATCCTGATCCCATGTTCTTCTTCATATAATCCAGCTTCTTGGATCATTTGCTTGACACACTCTTCTTGATTTTGAACCATGCAGTATCCCCTTGTTCTGTTTGAATGAGAGCCTCCTGATCTATGTACAGGTTCCCTATGAGTACAATTAAGTGTTCTGGAATTCCCATTCTTCTCAATTTTATCCATAATTTGTCATGATCCACATGATTGAGTGCTTTTGTATAGTCAATAAACATAAATAAACATTTTTCTGGTATTCTTTGCTTTCAGCTAAGATTCATCTGACATCAGCAATGATATCTCTTGTTCCATATCCTCTTCTGAATCCAATCAATAAAACATAAGTAAACATCTTTCTGGTATTCTTTGTTTTCAGCTAAGATCTAGCTGACATCAACAATGATATTTCTTGTTCCACATCCTCTTCTGAATCCAGCTTGCATTTCTGAAAGCTCTCTGTCAATATATTGCTGCAACAGTTTTTGAATTATTTTCAGTAAGATTTTACTTGTGTGCCATATTATACACATTGTTTGGTAATTTCCACATTGTGTGTGATCACCTTTCTTTGGAATGGGTACAAATATGGATCTCTTCCAGTCAGTTGATGAAGTAGCTCTCTTCCAAATCTCTTGGCATAGCTGAGTGAATGCCTCCAATGGGGCATCCATTTGTTGAAAGATCTCAATGGGTGTTCCGTCAATTCCTGGAGCCTTGTTCTTTTCCAATTCCTTCAGTGCAGCTTTGACTTCTTCCTTCAATCCCATTGGTTTTTGATCGTATGCCATCTCCTGAAATGGATGAATATTGACCAATTCTTTTTGGTACAGTGACTCTGTGTATTCCTTCCATCTTCTTTTGATGTTTCCTGCATGATTCAGTATTTTGCCCATAGAATCTTTTAACATTGCAATTCGAAACTTAAATTTTTCCTCAGTTCTTTCAGCTTGAGAAATGCTGAGTATGTCCTTCCCTTTTGATTTTCTAACTGCAGGTCTTTGCACCTTGCATTATAGTAATTGGCTTTGTCTTCTCAAGACAAAGAGCACTTTGAAATCTTCTGTTCATCTCTTTCATCTTGTCACTTCTTCCATTTGCTTTAGTTACTCTCCACTCAAAGGCAAGTTTCATAGTCTCTTCTGACATCCATTTGGTCTTTTCTTCCTTTCTTGTCTTTTTAATGACCTCTTGCTTTCTTCATGGATGATGTTCTTAATGTCATCCCACAATTCCTCTGGTTTTTGGTCATTGGTGTTCAATGTATCAAATCTTTTCTTTAAATGGTCTCTAAATTCAGAAGGGATAATATCAAGGTCATATTTTGGCTCTCATGAGCTTGTTTAATTGTCTTCAACTTTAACTTGAATGTGCATATGAGCAGTTGATGGTCTGTTCCACAATCAGCTCCTGGCCTTGTTTTGGCCAAAAGTACTGAAGTTCTCCATCACCTCTTGCCACAGATGTAGTCAATCTGATTCCTGTGTATTCCATCTGGTGAAGTCCACATGTATAGCTGTCATATGTTGTTTAAAAAAAAGTTATTTGCAATGAATAAGTTGTTGGTCTTGCAAAATTCTATCATGTGATCTCCAGCATTATTTCTATCACAAAGGCCATGTTTTACAACTACCAGTTTCCAACTTTTGCATTCCACTCACCAGTGTTAATCAACACATCTTGATTGCACATTTGGTCAATTTCAGGCTGCAGAAGTTGATTGAAATCTTAAGTTTCTTCATCTTTGGCTTTGGTGGTGGGTGCATAAATTTGAATAGTAGTGGTATTAACCGATCTTCCTTGTAGGCATATGGATATTATCCTATCACTGACAGTTTTGTATTTCAGTACAGATCTTGACACAGTCTTTGTGACAGTGAATGCTATGCTATTCTTCAATTTGTCATTCCCAGCATAGTATAATTGTCTGATTCAAAATGGCCAAAACCAGCCATTTCAGCTCACTAATGCCTAACATATTAATCTTTATGCATTCCATTTCATTTCTGACAACTTCTAATTTTCCTAGATTCATACTTTGTACATTCCATGTTCCAGTTATTAATGGATGTTTGCATCTGTTTCTACTCCTTTTGAGTTGTGCCACATCAGCCAACAGAGGTCATGAAAGTTTTACTCTATCCATATCGTTAAGGTCATCTGTACTCTGAGGAGTCAGCTCTTCCCCAGTCAAATTTTGAGTGCCTTCTGACCTGATGGGCTTATCTTCCAACACTGTACTGGACAATGCTTCAGGGCTATTCATAAAGTTTTCCAGTAATATATCAGACAGAGTTTCACTGCTATTCATAAGGTTTTCACTGGTCAATTCTTTGAGAAGTGGACAGCTTCTTCCTTCTTCTGAGTTTGTATTAGCCTAGAAGCTCTGCTGGAACCTGTCCACTATGGGTAATCCTGCTGGAATTTTGCAACACCAGTAGCCTCACAGCAATATGTAATCTACTACAGGAGGACAAATTTACAGACAAGTTCGGCTCCCTTAGTTGTTCTTAACCCCTCTGCACCTACCTATCTTGGGCCCTGGCCTTAAAATAGAGCCAGCCCCAAGTGAAAGCAGGCCCCTGAACCTCATGCCCGCCTACCTCAGGACCCAGCCACATAGGTGCCAGTAAATGTTCACTGGCTGAATGATTATAAAGAGGCAATAATACTCCTCCAAGAGAGCAGAAGACATAGGTGTTTCTGTTAAGGAGTTAAAGTTGGTGTGTTTGCTCATTGACAAACCATTGGCATTAACTCTTTAATGTTAATCTCCTCTCCCTCAAAACTATTTCACCTTTATTATTCACTGTACCAATAACTGACACCACTGCTACCCAGTAATTCTGGCACCCTCATCACCTTCATATTCCATTTCTAATTCCCCACCAGTCCAACTCCACTCCCATCCATTATCCCAGTCACCATCATCTTATAACTTATACACCATCCACTATGGACTCTCCTGCACCAATCTATTTTATTTTAACATAGCAGCAAGAGTGGTCTTATTAAAACTCAAATCTTTTTATGCCCTTCAAAACTGTCACTAACTCCCTATTCCCTTCAGAATACTGTCCAAGATCCTCAGCATGGCCTCCAAAGCCTGTGTGTTCTGACCACCAGCCATCTGACAGGTTCATTCATTCTCTGAGTTCTAACTCAATAGTATTCTCCAAGTCCTTTCAAAGAATCTACTTCCTTCTGCCTCAGAGCTATTGTACATCCTATTTTTTCTGCCTGAAACCCTCCTAACCAGCTCCACTATAGATCTCAGCTCAAATTTTACTTCTTCAGAAAATTTGGTACAAAAAAATTATTGTGATATTTGTAGGGAAAGAAATGAGCATATTTGTGAGTTTGCAGTTGTTTTCTTGGCATCTATACTGTGAAAGAGAATACATTTACAGCTATACACACCTATACTTGAACCTCATCTTCATCACACACAGATTTACATCACTTACTGTCCATAATATGTTCTACAAAATGGGACATTATGTGATTTACACATTGTGGTAGTTATGTTTGTGTGTCAACTTGACTGGGCCTGGTTGAGTGGCTGGGCAGCTGGTGGTAGTTATTCCCCATGATGAGACTGGCAATCAACTCCGTGGTGGGATCTTCCACAAGCAGCTGAGTAGCTGCCTATGGGATGTGGTCTGCTTCTTGTATATAAGCAGCAGCTTTGTGAATGGTCTCTAGCATATGGCACGCTTGGATCCTGCATGTAGCCATGTCATTGTGCAGCAGCCTGTCATGCTCTGCCAACCTTGGAACTTACAATAAACTTGAATTAAAAGCTTGCTGTGTGGTTTGGTAACATTGGAACTGTGCCTTTTTAGTTGTCAACTTTGGGCTTGGCAGCTTCAGCATCCAGCAGCTGTCTGAGTGAAGAAAAGCCTCTAGCTTCTGTGGTCCGGGAGCAGGAGGCAGAGCTGAACCCCAAGATTGAGGGGCTCTCACCCAGCCCCTAGAGCCTGGCACTTTGAACTTGGACTTAAAGCCTCCAAACTGTAAGAGAATAAACTCCTGTTGTTAAGGCCATCCCATTTGTGGTATACTCTTGTCAGAGCGGCACTAGGTAACTAGAACACACGTGGTGCAAACACTATATTATAAATCATATATATGTTTATATATATTTTATACACATATGTCAAAGTAACTCCCACGGAAGCTGCTCTGGCTCTCCATTAATGTTACAGCCTCGGAGTTTGCAAATTTGCACCTGCAATTATCTACCTCTGACAGTCCCAGGATCCTGGTAGCTATAAAAGCACAGTCCAGAGCAGTCACAGCACTGTCTTCCCACAGCCACCGATACGCTGGGTGACTGGGCAAGGAAAGCACCAGCCTCAGCTGCAGGAGCCAGGGGAGCCAAGGCAACTATAGCTCTGAGGGGAGGGCAGTGCTGCAAACTAGGCCATGGCTGGGGGCTGCAAGCCACAACACAGCTGGGGTGCTGTGGCCAAGCTGTGCAGCAGCTGGGGCCATTGCAAGCAATGCGGGCCTTGCCTCCTCATGTGCTTCGAAACAAGCCCCTCTTCCTATGTTGCCTGAAAAGATGTTATGCAGTGCATACCTGTCTTGGAATGTGAATTTGGAATACATTTCTCACCTGTCTCTCACCTATAAAATGAGCATAACTTCTACTTCAGAGAGCTGTTTTAAGAAATAATTGAAACACATGAAATACCTAGCACAGTGCATGGCACATAGTAGAAATTCAATGAATGTTTAATTCCTTCCAGGCCTCTAGGCCTTGTTTTCCTTTACCAATTTTATTTCATGCAAGAAATTTCTTGCATCAAATTTATTCCCACCTAATTCTTCTCTCTTTACTCTCCTTCCCATAACTGAATCTAGTTTGTCCCTGACAAGAGTTTTCCCTCCCTGCCTTCTTCTAGACAGGTTCTTCTCTCTCCATTCTTTTGCTTCAGGATTGGGGGTAGGGTGGGGAGGAGAGGATATTGATATCCTCTGGGCTTCCCATTGCTGATTTCAGACCAGGCATCCATAACTTTCATTCAGTTATGAGACTCAAAGCCCTTCAAGGGCTAACAGTGTATTCCTCTCCTACTGGATACCCAGTGCTCAGCTGGAGTCTGTGCCGCAGCACACCATCAGTAGGTGCCTGCAAAGTGAATGTACTGGCTTACAAATTATTTGAATCCTTCCCTCATAAATCCCAACTCCTCATCTAACCAAGGCTCATATGCAAGATGTAGAGTTGTCCAGTAATTGTCGAGAAGTCCAATATTAATGGGTAATTCATAAGTACTTATCTAGTTCTTAAGATTATTGTATGGAAGGATAAACATAAGTTTTAACAAATTCATCTTCCTTAATTATTACAGATGCACTGATTTATGGACAAGTAAAAAGAATGTAGCCAACTGTTAAGAGCTATCATAAAGATACATTTAGCTAATGAATCATAGCACTGAAAGTTATAGAACACCTTAGTAAAGGCAATTTCCTTGTCAGTATGTATTTCATGGAGTACATTCATTAAAACTACTCCACAGGAATGATTAGGGAAATCAGGTGCAATCATTTAGAAAAATTCCAATGCAACTCACATTCATAAACCTTTAATGGAATAACACAATCTTCCCACAAAGCAGGGACCATTTGTAGACATGTTGTGCACCTGCACATGTTGTGGCTGCAATGAAACCCTCTAATCTGCTGGTCATTCCATACTTAGAGAGTCATGACTGCAGCAAAGCAGTTGACCTTGAATGTGTCTCAAAATTTCCTACTTTTTGGCACCTAACACATCATTATATGATCCATAGGAATATTTATTTATTTAATTAATCATTTTTGTCAAGGCGAAAAGTGAAGCAAACTTTTAAGTGCTTTCTTTGTTTAGAAATGCCAATAAAGCCCTGTGAAGACAAGTCTGTCACTAGAATAATTAACATATTTTCAGATAAAACTTGAGGCTCATATGCCTGCCTCCCTGCACAGCAACAAGACAACCATCAAAGTCTTTGTTGGCTGTTCAAACAGTGGTATAATAGGGATTTTCAAAAACAAAGTTCCCTAAATAATAGAGAAAGACAAACATACCTGTTAGCGCTAAGCATATGGCTGGGGACAAGGGAATTCCAGAAAGAGTTTTGATTTGATGGCTTCACACACTTTGGAGTATTGTTTCAATATGGCTGTGGGAGTCATTTCCCATTATTGTGCTCTGGTGTATACTAGCCAAGAAGTAGTCAGTCTGTTGACTTGACAGAGTGGGGCCAGGCATTTGGGAAGAAGGCACTGAGGCTTGGTGCAGTCATGTCTCAGAGACATGTGTGGAGCTCCCATAGGATAAATTGCAGGGTTTTTGAAGTTTAGAGTTATTAGAAGAAACAGATCCTGAAGCAATACTAGGATTGGTAAGCAAAATGGATGGGATTCATAGAAGGGAAAGTAAAGAGAAGACTTAAGATATGCTCTCTATAATCCCCAAAGCAGTGTAGCAAAGCACAGAGGAAGGGGTTGAGGAGGCCTGTAACCATATAACCACATCATGCACACCATTCTCCCTGCTCATACCAGGCCCTATCCCCAAAGTTTCCTAGAAAGAAATTTAAAAGTTTCTGAAATATATTAGAATGATAAAGCCAAGTCTAGAAATTCTAAGGAGTCCCTGAGTGCAACACATAGTTAAGCACTCACCTGTTGACAGGTTGGCACTGGCCAATTTGAATTCATTCAGACACACTTGGGAAGAAAGTCCTGGCAATCTACTGAGAGATGACAGCCATTGAAAATGTGGAGGGCAGCTCTGCTCTGAAACACGAGGGGCTGCCATGAGTCAGAATTGGCCTGACGGCAACTAGCTTGGTGGTTTTTTTGTTTTTGTTTTTAGAAATTCTAAATATAAATTTCTATTACTACTGTTTTATTAAGAGTTCTGTTGGTGTGGTGCCTAAAGCATTTGACTGCTAACCTGAAGCTTGGAGGTTCAAACTCACCAGTCACTCCTCGGAAGGAAGGTTGAGCAATCTACTTCCATAGTGATACCACCTCGGAAACCCAAGGAGGGGTCACTGTGAGTCAGATGGCAGTCCAATGGCAAAATCTATCATGGCCGCATGAGATATCAGATTATATCCGGCCCTCACTTCCACTCAGGCACTCGTCCTTTCTCCCAACTTCTCCGTATAGCTCCATCCTCTGAGGTTACAGAGGCTCAGAAATTCCCAGAACAGCTCAGCTTTCTCATCTTCCAAATTTTCCCTGAGACAAAACAAACATAGACTCTCAAGTGCTACTACAAGTGATGTGAATCCCTAGGCTCCTACTGTGTTGACAAAATTCTGCAAGAGCAAATGGACTTGGTTGAAAAGAGCCCTGCTTGCTGTAATTCTCTAATAATGACATTTCCCAATCTCTGCATCATGTTGATCACCAAGTTCCTCTGGCAAGAGAGTGCTCTGATAGCAAACTATTTCAGCCACTGTAGGGGGGAAAAGACAAACAAAAAAGCCTGCTCAGGGATACAACCTGAAAGGTTGACTTTTCATTTACTTCTCTCTCTGGTGCTGATGATACTATAAACTCTAACATTAAATTTTAAGCATTTGATGCAGGAGGATCAAGGGAAAGCCAGAGAAGTGTTCAACTATATCGACCGCTGTCTTAGGACGAATTTTCTGCAAGAAAAAAAAGAACATTGCTTGAAGGGAATGCAACATTATTCAGAATGAAAAGCATCTATTTCCGCAGATTTTTGAAATGATATCATTAACAGATTTTAGTTGGGAGTTTATAGGCATGTGACCCTCAAGAGGGTCAATATTCACTTGAATATGATGTGCTGTAGTCAGACAATTGAAACATTGTTTTAATTACCAGCAGACATGGAGACTGAGGTCACTTTGCAATTACTATGGTTAGGATGAAATATACTTAACACAGCAAAAATAAAGTGTTATTATACATTTACTGACATAACATTTCACATTAAATGATACTATAATGGGTATTTTATTATTAGGCATTATGCCTGATAAATTGTTGACACCAAACTCACTGCAGTCAAGTCAGTTCCAATTCATAGTGACTCTATAGGATCAAGTAGAACTGCCCCATACGGTTTCCAAGTCTGTAGTCTTTAAAAAAGCAGACTGTCACAGCTTTCTCCCATGGAGTGGCTGGTGAGTCCTAACCACCAATATTTCAGTTAGCAGCTGAGCACTTAACCACTGTACCACCAGGACTCCTTAAATTGTTGACAAAATAGGTACAAAATAATAATCTGAAAGGCCTTTTTGCTGTCTTAGTCCTTCAAGAAATAGGAATTGGAACCACTTAGTTTTAAGACTATAATACAAATTCTCTGGTTTTCGAGCAGAAGGTCTTTTTCTATTACTGTGTACGCTGATACATAAGGAACTAGTCTTTGGAAAAAAGAGAATAGTTATTTCACTCATTAGAAAAAAGGAAGGATATTTTACGTTTGTTTGGTGAGTCATAGTTTTTCACTCATTCATTCAGTGAGTATTATCCAAACCCCTAGAATGTGCTATGCTAAGTGTTGGGTGAATGATGGTCACCAAAACAGTGACCCCTGTTTCTACAGGGCAAAACATTTTCACACTCATTGTTTCTTCACAGTCTGGAGGAGAAGCAAAAAAATTGTTAATACCTAATGGCTCAATCTCATCATTCCTCTTGTGTGTGTGTATGTGTGTGTGTGTGCGTGTGCGCACTAGTGTGTATGAATACACTCACTTGTGCTTAGGACACAGGTTCACAGGATCTCTCATGAGAAAGGATGCTTCCTAAAAGACATACAAGGATCTTAAGTGATTCCAAGAATAGGAACACGCATGGTCAGGTTTCTCAGGACCTATGATTGGACCCAGAGCAGTCATAATTCTCCACATGCTGATTTTGCTCTTCTTTATACTAGTTACCAATCATCTATAGGGGCTTGTTCACTCTCCACTTACTTGTTCTGCTCTCCCTTTGCACATCAGTTATGGAGAGACAGTAGAGAGTTGTTAACAAGAAGACTCTGGAGCCAGACAGCCTGGGTTTGAATGCTAGCTCTGCCACCAACTAGCTGTGTGACCTTGAGGATGTTCCTTAACCTTTCTATGCCTCAATTTCCATCTGTAACATGAAGATCTTAAGAGAACCTTACTCAAAGTTGTCAAAGGATTCAGCAATATAAATTATACAAAGTAGGTGCTTTTCAGGAAATAAAAATTAATATAGCACTTACATGCAATTTAGTAAAGCATCAAGTACTGTTCTGAAGATTTTACATGTATTAATTCATATAATCCTTACAATAACCTTATGATGGAGGCTATTATTCTCTTCGTTTTACTGACAAGAAACCAGAGTCTTAGAGAAGTGAAATAAATTGCTGGAGATCACACAGCTGATAAGAAGCCACATCTATTTCACTCTAAAACCTGTGCCCTTAATGAATGTGCTAATATAATAACTGGCTTAGTCTTTCCTTGAATCTGTAAATCTTCTCTCAACCTCAATGCCACTGACTGAAATGCTTTTAACTTCAGCTCCTTATAACTTCCTTTGGCCCAATTCTACCTCTATGCTTCCTACTTCTGATCTCAGCTCAGATTTCCATGACAAATCCACTTCAAGTTTCCAGGTCCATCTTAAGTCAGGTGTCCACCCTGGGTCGGCTTGCTGTGGCTCTAGGAAGTGAAGTCATTTTGTTCAAAACAGATAAAAGGGACATAGCAGGTAATATGATTGACATTTTAAATTTATTCATTATAAGGATTCAGCAATTAAAGTTGACTAACCCAAGCTCTTTCTGTTAGTCATCAACAGAGGTAGGACTCCAATCTGGGGTTTTTGACTCTGAGATCAGAGAAACTTCCATATTTTCTCTGGGATATTTCTCTCTGTGTATGGATGCCAAATTCTGCCTAGCTTGGAGCCATTGCTTTATTCAAAAGGAATATAGGCAAAAATATATAACAATATAAGTAAAACAGTAAATTGAGAAAGAATACAGTATTTCCATACCCTGGAGTGTGGTCTGCTATAAAAGTACTTTGTTCACTGTGGTAGTTAAAGTTGTGTGTCAACTTGGCTGGGCCTGGTTGAGCGGCTGGGCAGCTGGGTTAGTTATTCCCCATGATGAGACTGGCAATCAATTCCATGGTGGAATCTACCACAGGCAGCTGAGTAGCTGCCTTAAGGACATGGTCTGCTTCCTATATATAAGAAGCAGCTTTGGGAATGGTCTCTAGCTCTAAAACTAGAGACCCAGCATGTAGCCGCTTGAACCTGCATGTAGCTGTGTCATTGTTCAGCAGCCTGCCATGCTCTGCCAACCTTGGGACTTTCAATGGACTTGAATCAATGGCCTGCCAGGTTGCTTGGTAACACTGGGACTATGCCTTTTCACTTGTCAACCCTGGGTTTGTCAGCCTCAGCAGCCAGCAGCTGCCTGACTGAAGAAAAGCCTCTAGCTTTGGTGGGTTGAGAGCAGGAGGCAGAGCTGAAGCCCAAGGTGGAGGGCTTTTACCCAGCCCCTAGGGTCTGGCACTTTGAATTCTGACTCAAAGCCTCCAAACTGTAAGAAAATAAACTCCTGTTTGTTAAAGCCATCACATTGGTGGTACTTCTGTTAGAACAGCACTAGGTAACCAAAACATTCACCTAAATGCAACAAATTCTTTCTAGTAAATATTTGCTCTTTTTCCTTCTTTATTCCTATATCAAAATTTCTTGCTATGCTAAGGAGAAAGAGACTTTTCACAGATCTATTAAGTCACGGTGGTGTAGTGCCTAGGCATTTGACTGCTCACTAGAAGGCTGGTGGTCCAAACCCACCAGCCACACCTCCAAAGGAAGGTTGGGCAATCTACTTCTGTAGTGATACTGCCTTGGAAACCCAAGGAGGGGTCGTTATGAGTCAGATCTGACTCTATGGCAGTGAGTTGGGTTTTTTTGGGGTTTATATATCCTGAGGCCTTGTGCCTTGGTGATACCATGGCCATTATGGTAACATATTGACTGAGATTCATCCTCTATGAGGGGAAGTGAGGCTTGAACTTAAGAAATTCAAGCAACTTACCTTTTACTGAAAAGTAAGTATGATTGTAACAAACCACAGAGAGCATAGTTTAACAAACAAATTGTTCCCAATGATCTCAGGGGAAGCAGCAAGAACTTTGTTTATGAGATTCCTAAGAGTTGAAACTGGTTTAACAAATTATCCATAGGAACTAAGTGGTCTAATAAAAGAGCCCCAGCTCCAAGAGTCTGGCAAACCCAGGTTCTTCCTCTGTCCTTGACTTAGTCTCTTTGTCTGAGCTTTAGTTTCATCATTGATGCTAATAGTCAATGGGAATATTAGTATCTATCATATCATTGTCATGAAGAATTCATATAATATATAAGAATAGTTGCAGAGGAAAAGAATACAGATGAAGATTATTTCCTTTTCTTCTTTCCCTCCTGAAACAAATTGCCTCATAAAACAAATTGCCACCACAACAGGACAATATGGCATCCATAAGTATCATACCTGATCTCTGATGGAACATCTGATCTCTGATGGAGCTACAAGCCCTATGAGCCCCGAGGAAAGTTACACAATAACAATTGTAGTCCAATTTACTCAAAAGCTGGTTACAGGTGTCTTTAAATCTTCCCAGTTTTTCAATAACATAAATGAGAGTGTATCTAGACACAAATCTCTAGCTTAAGGGTGAAAATTTCATCTAGATTCTGTTCTGTGCCATCTGCTCATTTAGTATCCAGTGTACTCACCTCTCGCTCTTCAGAACAGCTCTGTGAAGGGAGGAGAGGCTGAAGTCTTTGAAGATCTGAAGCTGGTACTCACCAAGAATTTTCATGATTTTCATCTAGGAAATGCTTATTGCAATAAATTTGGGTAATTAACTAACTTGGCATTGCTCAAAGTTCTGAGTGCAGAAAATTAATTAAAGGCAGCATTTCAAGTGTTTGCAAGGTGTAAATTGGGGTGAAATCATGACAGCTGAATCTAACAGATTGGAATAGGGACGTGTCAGGGCAGAAGTGTCTGAGAAACATTGTTAAACTCTGGGAAAAGCTGATTAAATTGACCACTCAGTGTTTTGTTCTGCCTTTAATTTTGTCATGACACCCAGAGTAACCAGGTAATCTTGCAGACATCTCTCTCCCATGGGCTTGGACTTGAACATCAAAGTACAACTATGATGGAGCCTCCTCTGAATCTGACATATGTCTATGAAACCTAATGGTCTTGGGCAGCTGCAGCACATGTGTTTGAAAAAGGCCACATATAAATGTAAGCTGTTAAACTGTTAAGTTGCTCTGAGGGTGCAGTGGTTAAAGCATTTGGATGCTAACCAAAAGGTTAGCACAAACCCACTACTACTCCATGATGAGGAAGTCAGCTTCTATAAAGATTTACAGTCTTGGAAATCCTATTGCACAGTTGTAATCTATTCTATAGGGTTGTTATGAATTAGAATCTCCTATGCAAAGGCATTTGATTGTGTGGATCATGACAAATTATGGATAACATTGAGAAGAATGGGAATTCCCGAGCACTTGATTGTACTCATGAGGAATCTGTACCTTGACCAGGAGGCTGTCGTTCGAACAGAACAGGGGGACACTACATGGTTTAAAATCAAGAAGGGAGTGTGTCAGGATTGTATCCTTTCTCCACACTTATTCAATCTATATGCTGAGCAAATAATCCGAGAAGCTGGACTATATGAAGAAAAACGTGGTATCAGGATTGGAGGAAGAATCATTAACAACCTGAGATATGCAGACGATACAACTTTGCTTGCTGAAAGTGAGGATGACTTAAGACACCTACTGATGAAGGTTGAAGAATACAGTCTGCAGTATGGATTACGTCTCAATCTAAAGAAAACAAAAATCCTCACAACTGGACCAATGAGCAGCATCACAATAAATGGAGAGAAGATTGAGGTTGTCAAAGAATTCATGTTACTTGGTTCTACAATCGATGCCAATGGAAGCAGCAGTCAGGACATTAGATGACATGTAGCATTGGGAAAGTCAACTGCAAAGGAACTCTATCAAGTGCTGAGGAGCAAGGATATCTCCTTGAGGACTAAGGTGCGCCTGACACAAGCCATGGCACTTTGAATTCTGACTCAAAGCCATGAATGCTCCTTGGAAGCAAGAATGGCCAGACTTTGTCTCCCCTATTTTGGTCATGTTGTCAGAAGGGACCATTCCCTGGAGAAGGATGTCATGCTTAGTAGGGTGGAGGGTCAACGAAAGAGGGGGAGGCCTTCAACGAGATGGATTGATATGGTGGCTGTGATGATGGGCTCAAGTATAGCAGGGCTTGTGGGGCTGGTGCGGGATCGGGCAGTGTTTCGTTCTGCTGTACATGGGGTCGCTATGAGTCGGAAACGACTCAATGGCACTTAACAACAACAACAACAACGACGACGACGACGACAGTGTTTTTTGTTTATTTGTTTTGTTCAACTGTTAAATGATAGTCAATTAACAAATGCTTACTAAGAACACTGTATTGTTGCCACCACCACTCATCTGTCAGTTTTTCCTACTGTGATGGCTTGGGTGTTGCTATGATGTGGGAAGCTGTGCACTGGTATTTCAAATATCAGCAAGGTCACCCACAGTGGACAGGTTTCAGCAGAGCTTCCAGACTAAGAGAGACCAGGAAGAAGGACATGACAGTCTATTTCTTAAAAAACTTAGCCACTGAAAGCAATATGAATAGCAGTGGAACATTGCCTGATATAGAGCTGAAAGATGAGCCTCTCAGGTTGGAAGGCACTCAAAATATGACTGGGAAAGTGTTGCATCCTCAAAGCACAGTTGACCTTAATGATGTGAATGGAATAAAGCATTCACATTTGTTGATGTGGCACAATTCAAGATGAGAAGAAACAGCTGCAAACATCCTTAATAACCAGAATATGAAATGTACAAAGTATGAATATAAGAAAACTGGAAGTTGTCAAAAATTAAATAAACTCACTTGCTGCTGTCAAGTCCAATCTGACTCATAGTGACCCCTCCTTTGGTTTCAGAGGCAGTATCACTACAGAAGTAGACTGTGCAACCTTCCTTCTGAGGAGTAGCTTGTAGGTTTGACCCACCAGCCTTCTGGTTAGTAGTCAAATGCCTTAGGCACTGCTCCACCAGAGCTCCCCAAAATTAAATGGAACACATAAATATTGACATCCTAGGCATTGGTGAGCTAAAATCAAAGGTATTGACCATTTTGAGTTGGACAATCAAATAGTCTATTGTGCCAGGTATGACAAATTGAAGAAGAATTGTGACATATTTATCTTCAAAAAAACATTTGTATCCTAACATATAGTTCTGTCAGGGACAGAATAAGGTCCATCTGCATACAAGGAAGTCCAGTTAATATGGTTATCATTCAGATTTATTAATCAAATACTAAAGCCAATGATGAGGAAATTGAAGATTTTTAACAACTTCTGCAGTCTGAAGATGATCAAACATGCAATCAAGATGCATTGATAATTATTGCTGATTTTACCACAAAAGTTGGAAACAAATAAGAAAGTTTAGTAGTTGGAAAATATGGCGTTGGTGATAGAAACAATGCCAAAGATCACGAGATAGAATTTTGAAACTATGAGTCAGGTCCAACTCCATGGCACATAACAACAACAACAACAACGATTTGTTCATTGCAAATACTTTGTTTTCAACAACATAAATGGAGGATATAATCATGGATCTCACCAGATGGAATCTACAGGAGTCAAATTGACCACATCTGTGAAAAATGACCATGGAAAAGCTCAATAACATCAGTCACAACAAGGCCAGGGGCCAACTGCAGAACAGACCATCAATTGCTCATGTGTAAGTTCAGGGTAAAGCTGAAGAAAATTAAAATGAGTCCATGAAAGCCAAAGTACAGCTTTGGGTATATCCTACCTGAATTTTTAGAGACTATCTCAAGAATAGATTTGATGTTTTAAATACTAATGACTAAAGACAAGATGGGGACCTCTGGTAGCGTAGTGCCTAAGGCACTTGACTGCTAACCAGAACGCTAATGGTTCAAACGCACCAGCCACTCCTCAGAAGGAAGGCTGGGCAATCTACTTCTGTAGGAATACGACCTCAGAAATGCAAGGAGGAGTCGCTATGAGTCAGGTCTGACTCGATGGCACATAACAACAACAATAACAACAAAGACAAGACAAGTTGTGAGATGACATTAGGACATCATACATGAAGAAAGCAAAAAGTCATTTAAAAGACAGGAAAGATAATAATAATAATAAGAAGAAGATCAAATGGATGTCAGAAGAAACTCTGAAACTCACTCTTGAATGTAGAGTAGCTAAGGTGTGAGGAAGAAAAGATCATGTAAAAGAGCTGAATAGAAGATTTCAAAGAGTACTGCAAGAAGACAAAATAAAGTATTATGAAATTTGCAAACACTAGTATTGAAACCAAAAAGGAAGAACATGCTCAGCATTTCTCAAGCTGAGAGAAATGGGGAAAAAAAATCAAGCTTAGAGTTGCAATATTGAAGGATTCTATGAGCAAAATAGTGAACAACATAAGAAGCATTAAAAGAAAGTAGAGGGAATACACAGTGATTGTTGTTGTTGTTGTTAAGTGCCGTCAGTCGTTTCCGACTCATAGCGACCCCATGCACAGCAGAATGAAACACTGCCCGATCCCGCGCCAGCCCCAC
>NW_006921797.1:2230483-2231295 GCF_000298275.1 Orycteropus afer afer | reverse complement strand
CGGTCCCTCTTGGGAGGGTAACAAGGGAAAGTGTTCAGTGCAGATCAGTGAGTAAGCACAAGCCTGCCCGTGCTTACCTTGCTCCTGGAGACCCGATCCCTCTCGGGAGGGTAACAAGGGAAAGTGTTCAGTGCAGATCAGTGAGTAAGCACCAGCTCACCTGTGCTTACCTTGCTCCCTTCTAAAAATTAAATGTGTAAGTGCTTCCAAAGACTTCTCCAAAAGAGTCCAAAGATAACTGCCGTTGAGTCGGATCCAACTCATAGGGACATCTCCTTGGGTTTCTGAGCTGGTATCACTACAGATACCAAAAAGAATTGATCAACACTCAACCATTTCAGGAGGTAACATATTATATATAACTGATGGTACTGAAGAAAGATGTCTAAATTTCACTGAAGCATTGGCCAAAAACAAGGATCCAGGAATTAATGGAATACCAATTGAGATGTTTCAACAAATGGATGCAGTGCTGGAGGTGGTCACTTGCCTATCCAAGAAATTTAGAAGACAATTACCTAGCCAACAGACTGGAAGAAATCCATATTTGTGCACATTCCAAAGAAAAGAGGTCTAATAGAATGTGGACTAACATATGTTCCTCCCATGGAACAAGGCTCCGGGAATTGATGGGATACCCATTGAGATATTTCAACAAACATATGGTCCATTGGAGGTACTCACTCAGTTAGTCCAAGAGATTTGGAAGACAGCTACCTGGCCAATTGACTGAAAGAGATCCATATTTGTATCCATTCCAAAGAAAGGTGATCCCACAGATTGTGGAAATTATAGAACAATATCATTAATAT
>NW_006921797.1:2223918-2229470 GCF_000298275.1 Orycteropus afer afer | reverse complement strand
GAGAAGGATGTCATGCTTGGTCAACGAAAGAGGGGGAGGCCTTCAACAAGATGGATTGACACAGTGGCTGTGATGATAGGCTCAAATATAGTAGAGATCATGGAACTGGCACTGGATCGGGCAGTGTTTTGTTCTGCTGTGCATGGGGTCGCTATGAGTCGGAGATGACTCCACGGCACCTAACAACAACAACAGCATGGAGCAGCTAGTGGTTTTGAACCACCAATCTTTTGATTAGCAGCTGAGTTCTTAACTACTGTACCACCAGGGCTCCTCTGTAAAGATTACAGCCTTGAAAACTGTGTATGGTTGCTATTCTGACTCAACAGCCATGTTTTTTATTATCATTATTATTGTTTCAAAAACATATTATGAAACATTTCAAACTGAAACAAAGACTAGTACACTTAACCCCCATGTTCCCATAACCTAGCTTCAAAAACTATCAACTAATGGCCAATCTTATTTCATATATATATTTTAAATCCCTTCACCCATAACAAACATATCTCTTAAGTAGCCATTTATTTTTCCCTCCCTTCCTTTCCTCTCACAGTGCAGCGTTGACTTCTTCCTTCAATACCATTGGTTCTTGATCATATGCTACCTCCTGAAAGAGTTGGATATCGACCAACTAACTCTTTTTGGTACAGTGACTCTGTGTATTGCTTCCATCTTTTTTGATGTTTCCTGCATTGTTCAATATTTTGCACAATATATTACAACTCAAGGCTTGAATTTTTTCTTCAGTTCTTTCAGCTTGAGAAATACTGAGCATGTTCTTCTTCCCTTTTGGTTCTCTAACTCCAGGTCTTTGCACATTTAATTACAATACTTCACTTTGTCTTCTCAAGGTCCCCTTTGAAATCTGTTCAGTTCTTTTGTTTCAACATTTCTTCCATTTACTTTAGCTACTCTACATTCAAGAACAAGTTTCAGAGTCTCTTCTGATATCCATTTTTGTCTTTTCTTCCTTTCCTGTCTTTTTAATGACCATTTGCTTTCTTCATGTATGATTTTCTTTATGTCATCCCACAACTCATTTGGTCATAGGTCATTGGTGTTCAATGTATCAGATATATTCTTCAGATGGTCTCTAATTCAGGTGAAATACAATCAAGGTGATATTTTGGCTCTGGTGGACTTATTTTAATTTTCTGTAGCTTCAACTTGAACTTGCATATGAGCAATTAATGGCCTATTTCTGCAGTTAGCCCATGGCCTTGTTTTGACTGATGACATTGAGCTTCTCCATCACCTCTTTCCACAGATGTAGTTGATATGATTTCTGTGTATTACATCTGGTGAGGTCCACATGTATAACCACCATTTGTGTTGTTAAAAAAAGGTATTTGTAATGAGTAAATCATTGGCAAAATTCTATCATGTGATCTCCAGCCATATTTTCCAACTACTGATGATTTTTCTTTGTTTCCAACTTTCACATTCTAATTGTCAATAATTACCAGTACATCTTGGTTGCATGCTTGGTCAAATTCAGACTGCAGAAGTTGGTGAAAACATTCAATTTCTTCATCTCTGGCTTTAGTAGTTTGTGAGTAAATTTGAAAAATAATATTAACTAGTCTTCCTTGTAGGCATACAGATATGTCCTATCTCTAGCAGCATTGTACTTCAGGATAGATCTTAAGATATTCTTTTTGACAATGAATACAATGCCATTCCTCTTCAATTTGTCATTCCTAGCATAGTAAATCATATGACTGTCTGATGCAAAATGGCCAGTACTGGTCCATTTCAGCTCCTTAATCCCTAAGATATCAATCTTTATCCATTCCATTTCATTTTTGACAACTTCCAATTTTCCTAGATTCATAGTTCATATATTCCATGTTCTGATTATTAATGAATGTTTGCATGAATCATTAATCTGTAAAGATTACATCCAATAAAACTATAAGTTTCCTGGAAGATAACATAGGGTTAAAACTAGCCAACCTAATCTCTAGCATAAAAACCTTATCAAACACAACTAAAAATGAATGAGCAGCAGAAGACAAATTAGATAACTAGGATGTCCTAAAAATTAAATCCTTATGCCCATCAAAAGACTTTACCAAGGGAGTAAAAAGAAAACCTACAACCTGGGAAAAATCTTAAGCAAAGATGTATCTGACAAGGGTCTAATCTCTAAATTATATAGAACACTCCTACAACTCAACAATAAAAACCACAAACAATCCAATCAAAAAATGGATAAAGAACATGAACAGACCATTTCACCAAAGAGAACTTTCAGGCAGCCAACAAATACATGAAAATATGCTTGTGATCATCAGCCATTGTTTTTATTGTTAGGTGCAGATGAATCAGTTCTGATAAAGCAACTTCATGCACAACAGAACAAAACACTGCCTAGTCCTGAGCTATCTTCACAATCCTTGCTATGCTTCAGCCCATTGTTGCAGCCACTGTGTCAATCCATCTTATTGAAGGACTCCTCCTTTTTGCTAATCCTTACTTTCCCAAGCATACTGTCCTTCTCTGGGGTTGGGTCCCTCCTGATAATATGTCCAAAGTACATGAGACGAAGTCTTGACATTCTCATTTCCAGAGAAACTGGCTGTACTTCCTCCAAGACAGATTTGTTTTGTTCTTATAGCAATCCATGATATATTTAATATTCTTCCCCAACACCATAATTTGAAAGTATCAATTTTTATTCGGTCTTCACTATTCATTGCCCAGCTTTTACATGCATATAAGAGAGGTGAAAACACCATGGCTTGAAACAGGTGTGCAATAGAACTCAAAGTGATATCTTCGCTTTTCAACACTTTAAAGAAGTCTTTTGCAGCATATTTGCCCAATGCAGTGCATTTTATGATTTCTTGACTGATGCTTCCAGGGGCATTGATTATGGATCCAAGTAAAATGAAACCCTTGTCACCTTCTATCTTGTCTTTGTTTATCATAATGTTCCTTCTGGTTCAGTTGTGAAGATTTTTATTTTCTTTATGTTGAGGTGTAATCCATACTAAACCCTATAGTCTTTGATCTTCACTGGTAAGAGTTTCATGTTCTCCTCACTTTCAGCAAGCAAGGTGTGTCATCTACATATCACAGGTTGATAACGAGTCTTTCTCCAATCCTGATGTTGCATTCTTCTTCATATAACCCAGCTCCTTAGATTATTTCCTCAGCATACAGATTGAATAAGTATGGTGAAAGAATAACAATAATCATAAAAATAACAAATGTTAGGTTGTGGGGAATTTGGAACTCTTGCACATTGTTAAAGAACATTATGCTGAGTGAAATAACTCAATTACAAAAAGACAAATATTGTACAGTCTTACTATTACAAAAAGTCAAGAATAGACTTCTGTACACACAGAAAAGCAAAATTCTTTGATGGTTACCAGATATGGAAGGGAGAAGCAGGGGAAATCACTTTGTAGCCAGTAGACAGTTGCTACTTTTAGTGATGGGAAAGAAAGTCCCAAATATGAGTGAAGTCAGCATAACTCAACCAAGGTAAATAAAGACAGTAAGAAGTGTACAAGAAAAAGAGATTATTTGGCTAAATGCTATAAAATATACAATTTTGCAACAACAGTAAAAACAAACAAAAAATATGTGTGTGGTTACATGGGTAGATATGGATGCATATATGTTTATAGAAAGGTATATATAAGTAAAGGAATATGGGCATGTATAAGTGTAACTGTAGACATATATATTTATATAGACCTTTATATGTGGTACACATATACAAAAAAACCACATAGGGCTACAGTTATGGAGGCTACTAGACATATCCAAACAACTTGCAGAATTGGTTTACAAGGTAAAAACACTTGGGACCATAGTCCCAAGTAAGTAAGTAAGGGGACAACTTACTCAATTGGCATAACATATTTCACAAAATAATGTTCTATATCCTAGTTTGGTGAATAGCATCTGGGGTTTTAAAAGCTTTCAAGCAGGCATCTAAGATATAACTATTGGTCTTTATTCATATGGAGCAAAAGAGAATAAAAGAAATCAAAGTCTTGAAAATGAAAGTTATCAGTTGAACTAATAACTTCTTCTAACCTGAGACCAGAAGAACTAGAAAGTATCTCTCTACCATTGCTGACCATTCTGACCAGAGACACAATAAAACCCCAGAGAGGATGGGAAAAAAGTGTAGAACAAACCCAAATCTGAAAAAAGAAAAATCCAGAACTACTGGACCAATAGAGATTAGAGGAACGTCTGAGACTATTGCTTTAAGATAACTTTTGAACATGGAATTGAAGCTATCTCTGCAGGTCACCTTACAGATAAACAATAGATTGACTTATAAAATATAAAGTACCTCCCATGAATAATGTACTTCCTTAAACAATGAGCCATATGAGATCAAGTGGTTAACATTTACCCAAAATCAAAGATGAGGAGGTAAGGAGGGGAAGAGAAGCTAGATAAATGGAAATAGAACAAACAGAATAGAAATAATCAGAATGCTGACACAGTGTAAAAATGATAACCAATGACACAGGGCAATTTGTATAAAAATTATTAAAGGGGAACCTAATTTGCTGTGTAAAGTTTCACCTAAAAAACAATAAAATATTAATAAAAGAAAGAAAGATTACAGCCATATAATGGGGTAGATCTACTCTGTACCACATGGAGTCATCAAAAGTCAAAATTGACCAAATAGCAATGGGTTAATTGTTTTGGTTTTTTGGACTGTCTTCTAATCTGATTTGGATTGGGGAACTCACTGGAGAGAGTTGTGTTGTCATTCAGCACACACTGCCTAAAATGATCCAGAACAGACCTCGACACACCAACCTTAGGGTTAGGCTTTCCAACAAGAATACTGATTCCACACTGCTCTTCAGACAGTGGGAGTTTATGGGACTCAAGCTTGGCACACCCTCATTACATAATGAAAGAATGAGCTTTTCACCCCAACTTTCCTAAAGAGATTCCCCAGTGATAATTCCTCATTACTCCAGCAGAAAAATTAATTTCCTGCTTCATGTAATGCTCGTGGTTTTTTTTTTTTTTTTAATTCCTCCTGCATTCACCAAATCACCTTCCTCTCAATAGACTACTCAATATTTGAGGAAAAAGTGGACCCATCTACCCAGGATAAAAAAGTATTCCCAGTTATGCTGTTTAGAATCCCAAGCTAGTTTTGCATGATTGATTGGGAAAACTCATTTAAATAGATACTTTGCTTTTTTCTTTTTTTTTTTTTTTCTGCCAGGGATACTCAGTCAACAAATACATATTCAGTGACTACTGAACCCTAGGCTTGACACTGGACAAGAGTGAGGCTTTCTTCTATTTCTCTGGGTAAGGAATACAGAGAAATAACTTAAAGACAAACAGATAAAGTAATAAGCTTCTTCAAAATTAACAGCATTTATAAGATACTATTAATGATTAAAGAAGCCCTGGTGGCATAGTGGTTAAGTGCTTGGCTGCTAACCAAAAAGTTGTTGTTGTTGTTGTTATGTGCCGTCGAGTCGGCCCCGACTCATAGCAACCCCTCCTTGGGTTTCCGAGGCAGTATCACTACGGAAGTAGGA
>NW_006921797.1:2202047-2222913 GCF_000298275.1 Orycteropus afer afer | reverse complement strand
CTTCCTTCCAAGGAGTGGCTGGTGGGTTTGAACCACCAGCCTTCTGGTTAGCAGTCAAATGCCTTAGGCACTACACCACCAGAGCTCCTAGAAGGAAAGAATATATGTGTTTTATTAAAGAATACATTTGTTTTATTATGGGAGACAATCAGTTCCTGAGACAGGATGACTTATACCAAGTCTCAGCCATATAAGTGATGTACCCAAGAGTTCAACCACATAAATCAACCAATCATTTGCTGCCTTTATTAAGCTTCTACCATGAATCCAGTGTGTTGTAGACGTTACCTCTCTTAGCCCTCACAATAATCATTGTTAAGTAAAAATCAGAGTTAATAGCTTTCTTTTGGTCTCCTACACAAGTATGTTAACTGATGGAAAGCAAATTTGAAGTCCACTAAAGCACCAAATGAAGGAGCCCTGGTAGCAAAATAATTAAGCACTTGGCTTCTACCTGAAAGGTCAATGGTTCAAACCCACTAGACCCCTCAGTGGGAATAAAGGCCTGGCAATCTCCTCTCATAAAGATTACAGACTAGGAAACACTATAGTGCAGTTTTAGTTTGTCCTATAGGGTTCCTATGAATCAGAATAGAGTACAGGAGTCAAGAACAACAAAGCCCCAAATACAAAAACTAATTTATGCCATAAATGGTCACTGTATGCCAAAAGCCTATAGTCTATATAGAGAGATGAGCATTATATATTAAAAAAGCTAGAAATGTAGGACAATTACACTAAATGTTGTATAGTGACAATATGATTAAACTTAAAAAAAAAAAGTCAAGGAGTTTCCAATCTATTAGACAAAAGGCATGTAAATCACCTTGTAGTATGTTCTTCTTGTTGTTAGGTGCTGTCAAGTCTACTCCCACTCACAACAACCCTATGTACAACAGAAAGAAACACTGGCCAGTCCTGTGCCAGCCTCATAATCCTTGCTATATTTGAGCTTATTGTTGCAGCCACTGTGTCAATCCATCTTGTTGAGAGCCTTGCCCTTTTTTGTTGACCCTCTGCTTTACTAAGCATGGTATTCTTCTCCAGGAAATGGGCCCTTCTGACAACATGACCAAAATAGGTCAGATGAAGTCTGGCTTTTCTCACTTACAAGGAATATTTTGGGTGCACTTCTTCCAGGACAGATTTGTTCATTTTTCCAGCAGTCCATAGTACTTTCAGTATTCTTTGCCAACACCACAATTCAAAAACATCAACTCTTCTGTCTTCCTTATTCATTGTCCAGCTTTCACATGCATGTGAGGCAATTGAAAATACCATGGCTTGGGTTAAAAAAAAAAAAAAAAACTCACTACCATCAAGTTGGACCTGACTCATAGTGACCCCTCCTTGGGTTTTGAAGGCAGTATCACTATGGAAGTAGATTGCACAGCCTTCCTTTCAAGGTGTGGCTGATGGGTTTGAACCATCAGCCTTCTGGTTAGCAGTCAAATGCCTAAGGCACTATGCCACCAGAGCTCCTATGGCTTGGGTTAGGTACACCTTATTCTTCAAAGAGACATCTTTGGCACTTTAAAGAGGTCTTTTGCAGCTGGTTTGCCCAGTGCAATACATCATCTGATTTCTTGACTGCTGCTTCCATTGGTATTGATTGTGGAAGCAAGTAATATGAAGTCTTTGACTATTTCAATCTTTTCTCCATTTATCGTGATGTTGCTTATTGGGCCAGTTGTGAGGATTTTCATTTTCTTTAAGTTCAGGTATAATCCATACTGCAGACTGTAGTTTTTAATCTCCATCAGTAAGTGCTTCAATTCATTTTCACTTGAGCAAGCAAGGTTGTGTCATCTGCGTATCATAGGTTGTTAATGAATCTTCCTCCAATCTTATTGCCATGTTCTTCTTCATATAGTCTAGCTTCTTGGATTATTTGCTCAGCATACTGATTGAATAAGTATGGTGAAAGGATACAACCCTGACACACTCCATTCTTGATTTTAAGCCATGAAGTATCCCCTTGTTCTGTTAGAACAACAGCCTCTTGGTCTATGTACAGGTTTCTCATGAGCACAATTACACGTTCTAGAATTCCTATTCTTTTCAATATTATCCATAATTTGTTATGATCCACACAATTTAATGCTTTTGCATAGTCAATAAAACACAAGTAAACATCTTTCTGGTATTCTTTGCTTTCAGCCAAGATCCATCTGACATTAGCAATGATATCCCTCATTCCACATGCCTTATAATATAAAACAAAGTAAGTGCCACAAGGGAGTATAAACATAGAACTGTTAGGAGTATCAATGAATTCTAGCTTGAAGTAGTCAGCTACAGAAAATGACATTTGCTCCATATGTTGAAGAAGATAAAATATTTTCAGAAGTGGAGAAGGAAATAAATTTTGGCAAGAAGGTAGGGCATGTGTCATGGGGATTTAGAAACCCAAGACCCATTTCAGGAATGGCAAATGGTCTGGTGTAACTACAGTATCTGGGATTAACATGGGAGAATTATAGGAGATGATGCTGGAAGAATATGTTGGGGCTCCATTGTGAAGTGCTTTGACCATCATGCTAAAAAGTGTATGGTTTATCTTGTAGGCAATTAGGTAGAGAAGAAACAGTTGCAAACATTCATTAACAATCACGCTGTTGAATATATGAAGTATGAATTTAGGAAAATTGGAAGTTGTAAAAAATGAAATAAAATGTATAAAGATTGATATTCTGAGCTGAAATGAAATGGTATTGGTCATTTTGAATAGGACAATCGTTTATTTGGTCTACTATGCCATGAATAATAAATTGAAGAGGAATGGCATCACATTCACCATCAAAAAGTACATTTCAAGATTATCCTGAAGTACATTGTCAGTGATAAGATAATATCCACAGGCCTACAAAGAAGAACAGTTAATATGACTAATATTCAAATTTATGCACCAACCACTAATGCCAAAAATGAAGAAACTGAAGATTTTTACCAACTCTAAAATTGACCAAATATACAATCAATATGCAGTGGTACTTATTGATGATTGGAATGCAAAAGTTATAAACAAAGACAAAGGATCAATAGTTGGAAAATATGGCTTTGGTGAGAGAAACAGGGCTAGAGATCACATGATGGAATTTTGAAATACTAACGACTTAACCCGGACAGAGGAGCAGAGGAGCAGTTAGCTGCAGGGATCCAGGTGAGGAGAGGAACTCAGGCACACCCAAATCAACAGTGCGGGAGAGCAGGAAAAAGGGGATTAAAAGCCAGGAACTGGGACAGAGGAGCAGTCAGCTCCAGGGATCCAGGTGAGGAGAGGGAAATCAGGCACGCCCAAAGCACCAGGGCAGGAGAGCAGGAGAAAGGGAATTAAAAGGCCTAGGAATCTGAACAGAGGAGGAGTCAGCCACAGGGACCCAGGTAAGGGTGGTAAAAGAGGTTTCCAACAGGGAGACAAACTTGTCTGTTGGTCTGTCCTACCATGGTGATGTGTTGATGTGAGTTTTGAGGCTGAGCCACTGGTGTTTCAAACCCAGCAGGATGCACATGGTGCACAGGTATCAGCCCAGCTTACAGACTGAGACAGACTAGGAAGAAGGAGGAGGCCATCCACTTCTCAAAGAATTGGCCAGGAAAAACGTTATGAATAGCAAAGAAACACTTATGCTCCTTGGAAGCAAGAATGACCAGACTTCATCTCACCTATTTTGGTCATGTTGTCAGAAGGGACCATTCCTTGGAGAAGGATGTCATGCTTGGTAGGGTGGAGGGTCGATGAAAGAGGGGGAGGCCTTCAATGAGATGAGTTGACACGGTGGCTGTGATGATGGGCTCAAGTATAGCAGAGATCGTGGAGCTGGTGCGGGATCAGGCAGTGTTTGACTGCTGTGCATGGAGTCGCTATCGGTTGGAAACGACTCCACGGCACCTAATAATAACAACAACGATGACTTACTTATTGCAAATAGCATTTTTCAATAACATAAATGGTGACTATACATGTGGACCTTGTCAGATAGAATCCACAGAAATCAAATCAACCCACATCTGTGGAAAGTGATGCATGGAGACACTCACTATCTTCAGTCAGAAAAAGACCAGGGGCTAATTGCAGAACAGACCATCATTTGCTCCTATAGAAGTTCAAGTTGAAGTTGAAGAAAATTAAAACAAGTTCATGAGACCCAAAATATGACCTTGGGTGTATATCACCTGAATGTAGAGACCATCTCAAGAATAGATTGGACACATTGAACACTAATGGCCAAAGATTAGATGAATGTGGGATGACATCAAATACATCACACATGAAGAAAGCAAAAGGTCATTAAAAAGAGAGGAAAGAAAGAAAAGAACAAATGAATGTTAGAAGAGACACTGAAACTTGCTCTTGAATGTAGAGTAGCTAAGGCATAAGAAAGAAATGATCATGTGAAAGAGCTGAACAGATTTCAAACATCAGTGAGAAAAGACAAAGTAAAGTATTATAATGAAATGTGCAAAGAGTTGGAAAACGAAAGGGAAGGGCATAATTGACATTTCTCAAGCTCAAAGAACTGAAGAAAAAGTTCAAGCCTGCAGTTGCAATATTGAAGGATTCTATGGACAAAATAGTGAATGATGTAGTAATCATCAAAAGAAGATCAAAGGAATACACGGAGTTACTGTACTAAAAAAAAAAAAATGGTTGATGTTCAGTTATTTCAGCGATAACATACAATTAAGAACCAAAGGTATCAAAGGAAGATGTCCAAGCTACACTGAAGGCATTGGCCAAAAACAAGGCTCCAGGAATTAACAGAATACCAATTAAGATGTCTCAACCAACAGATTCAACTCTGGAAGTGCTCACTTATCTATGCCAAGAAATTTGGAAGACAGTTACATAGTCAACCTACTGGAAGAGATCCGTATTTATGCTCATACCAATGAAAGATGATCCAACAGAATGCAAAAATTATTGAACAATATCATTAATATCACATGAAAGTAAAATTTTGCTGATGATAATTCAAAAATTGTTGCAGCACATTATAAGTACACACCGATCATCAATTGCTATTACCATTATTGTTACTGTTATTACTATTGGGAAGAAAAGATTGTTAGGCAAATATGTTTGGGATACAGTATATATGATACCCCCCTATTGAAGATTTAGAAATCTCATTAGCATACTAAAGACTCTGACAAGTCCTGCAGTTAACACAACCAACCTACCTGATCCTAGAACTCTTTTTCTGTAATAAATACCTATTTACATTTTTAAAAAAGTAATAAAAATAAAATTCCTCTTTAAAGTGTTCAAAAGCCAAGATGTCACTTTGAGTACTAAGGTGTGCATGACCCAAGCCTTGGTATTTTCACTCACCTCATATCCATGTGAAAGTTGAACAATGAATAAGGAAGACCTAAGAAGAATTGTCACCTTTGAAGCATAGTTTGGCAAAGCATATTTAGTATACCATGGACTGGGAGAAGAATTAACTAACCTGTCATGGAAGAAGTACAGCCAAATGCTTCTTAGAAGTGAGGATGACAATACTTCATCTCTCATACTTTGTGCATGTTAATAGGAGGTACCAGTCCCTGGACAATGACATCATTCTTGGTAGAGGGGAAGGCAAAAAATACTAAGACTCTCAATGAGATGGACTGACACAGTGGCTGTGATGATGGGCGCATGCATGGCAATGTTTGTGAGGATGGCACAGAGCCAAGTAGTGTTTACTTCTTTTGTACATAGGGTCAATATGAGTCAGAATAGACTCAATGACACCTAACAACAACAATGGCTTTTAAGAGGGGAGGTATATTATCAGATGTGCATTTCACAAATGCAAATTAGAGAAAGGAAGATTGATGGAAAGACTAGAGATAATACAGATCTTAGCCTGAAATACTAATTAGGAACCTATTACAATTGTATCATCTTAGATATTGATGTTATTTGCAATCAAAACAGAAAGGAGAGGATGTCTTTGAGAAAACTTAATGGGCAGTATCTAGCCACAAACTGAAAGAGAAGAGGAATTGAAGATGACACTCTGTTATATTTGTTATATATCAAAAAGTTATATTTGAGGATAAAGATAAAGTCAGTGAAGAGTCAGTTTTGAATTCAAAAGATGGACTTCACATACCGTCTTTTAGGGAAGAGGTCACAATGGACTGAAGCCAGAGATTACCCAAAACTGACCTAAATCCCATGGCCCCAAGGATGAAGATAAGAAAGCAGAGATATTTTTGTTCTAGTTCTGTCCTTGCTGAACTAAATGTTTCATCCAAAGTTTGTTCAACTGCTGAGATGCTTACTCTTTATCTGTTACTAAGCTCCAATACCAAAAATAGAGTACTGAGATTTTTTTTTTCCAAAAGAAAAAAAAAGTTTTAATCATGCAGTAATAGTTATTTTTTTAGCAGCAGATGTAGTAATATCATAAATTTATAAATCCTTTAATGCTTTAGAACACTAATCATTTACTCATTCTACAACTGTTTCTCAACCTCACCTGTCATAAGAGGTAGGAACCATGATGGTTAGAAGTGTGTGCTCTGGAATCAGGCTACCTGAGATTGGCTCCTGGGATAGAGATGTAACTCGGCTACATGCTCACTGTGTGATGCTCACTGTCTGATCTTTGGCAGGATACTTAATGCTTCTATGCCGTTCTCTCATCTCATCTATAAAACAGAGATTAAAATAGTATATTTGTGATGACTAAATGTGTTAGTTCATGTAAAGCATTAAGAATACTGCGTGGTACTAGTAAGTGTTCAATATGTCTTTACTTTCTATAGGGCACGCTAATGAACACACTGATGTAATCAAGGGAAGTTTAAAAGGTAAAGTCTTCATCATAAATGCATTTAGAAGTTACAGGGAAGTAATAAGATGGAATAGAGATGATTAGTAATATTTTTAAAGTAACTCAAGAACTGTTTTTTTTTTTTTTAATCTTTGTATCCTGATTTCACTAAATCTACCACCACCCCCACCAAAGATGTGCTTAGAATGATACCCAGAATAAAGTGGGCACACCCAATAATATTTGTTAACGTATTCATGTGTCAAAAGAGAAATACTAATGAAGTGCCACTAGAAGTCAGGAAAGAAAGATGACCTTAAAGTTGAGGGAATCAGAGGTGACCTTCTGATACCCTCAAAGGAGGCAGAATTTGTGCTTCGCTCAGATGAAGATTTGAGGTTAGGTCATGTGTCCCCACAACACTCAGGGAAGATAGAGAGAGCACATTCTATAATCTGCAGTTTACAGATGATACTTTGCTATGACAAAGTGTGAAGGTGAAGTGACGTGCCCAAGGTCATGCCACTGCATTGCAACATCATTGGGCTAGAACCCAATCTTCCAGGCCAGCTCCATCTGGCTGGGACTGCATAGATGCTGCAGCTTCAGGGCAGCCTGTTTGGCATATTTGGCCCTTGTTCTGTGTTCAGGGCTATAAACAGAACAAATAAAGTCCCTCTCTCATGGCCTCTGAGTAAATGGCCATTGCACCCGGGTTCGGCATCTGTTTTGCAGTGATCACCAGCAATGAAATTAAAGGCCAACGCAGAGCAGATGAACCATTTCACCATTCTGGCTGCCACACATTAGGCCCCCCCTACATCCCAGAAATGCTAATGCCAGCAGCGCGGGAAGGGAAGCATGACCAGCATCTCAGAGAGCACCATCACCACAGCAGGCAGTGTCAGCAACTCATCCATCTGGGGCGGCAATAACAGGAGATGTGCCTGGACACCTGCAAAGCAAGAGCACCCTGTAAATACTCCATAAGGCACCTGACATTTCGGAACTGAAAAAACCTTCTAAATAGTCATTATGAGAAAAGTCATTGTAAAAGTCCTCACACTCATTTTACTTACAGCTTACCACTTACATTTTTATTTACACGCTGGGGATGAGAAGTACCATCTTTTCAGGTTTGAACTCTAAAAATTGTCAATTGATCGAATTTTTGTTTGAAGCTGAGTGCAGAATGTGAAAAAATGCATATTAGTGTGTTAGAAATATTTTGTCTTTTGATTGGGATCATTTTAAGAACAACAAAAATAATTAACTCCAATGGGACCACAGCCACCTTTTTATATCAAACAGGTAAAATGAAAGTGAATGGTATTGTTTTTGCTGTGAGATATTTGGTTTTGCCCAAACTATTTCAAAAGTTAGTTAATTTGGGGGTAAGCAATAAATTTACTTGTGTAGCAAATTCGTATCTTCTCTAGGCTACACATAGGAAATTCTTCAACATTTCCTAGCTGGAGGACTTTGGCAGATTTCTTTTCTGAGCATGGTTGTTGCATCTATAGCACAATCTTTTTCCAATTTCCACCCAACACCACTGTCAAAGACAGTAACTCCTCAAAAGTTTTGCTCATGCCTAAAGTATCGTATCTCCAGTCACCTACGACAATAATAAGAAATTATGCAGAGTGAGAATATAAATTTTAATGGATACATAATGTTGTTTTTTGCTGTTGTTACATGCCGTCGAATCGGCCCCGACTCATAGTGACCCCTCCTTGGGTTTCCGAGGCAGTATCACTACGGAAGTAGGATTACCCAACCTTCCTTCCGAGGAGTGGCTGGTGGGTTTGAACCACCAGCCTTCTGGTTAGCAGTCAAGTGCCTCAGGCACTATTCTACCAGAGCTCCTGGATACATAATACCTTTTACATTTTTTGTATACATAATATTTGTTCCTTCAGACAGGAAGTTTGTAATACTTTACCCTCTCCACAGCAATCCTAGCCTCAACTGAGAATTGTCCAGACAACAGATTTTTAAACTCTTTTCCCTACTTCATTGTGGTTCTTGGCTGGACACCAGTTGAAATTCTGAGCTTTAGGGCCTTGACTTTAAGAAATGGGAGATTTCTTTAATCCTTTGAATACAATGAAAATGAGAAGGTGTTAAACCTTCAAGGTAGTATACCTTTAATTACTGAGATACTTAATTTGAGACGTGGGCAGTTTCTCAGAGTCTACATTAAGTTTGAATGAACTTTCATTTATTTTTCAAGAAAACTACTAAGCTTCGCCAAAGGAGGCAGGAGTGACTCATGGTGAGCAACACTTTTTGAGTCCCATTCCTTGTCCTATGAAGTCAGTGTTTTAAGACCATTTTCTGTGGTGCCAGACAGTTATACTATTGACTATTCTGCTCAATCCATCATACAGAATGAGACTTTTTTTTTTATAAAAACCAAAACACAGAAGATATAATAATATCTGTCTATATAATAATACTAATATTATGCAATGCTATTTCCCCAAAAATCCCATCTCTTAAGTTTATGTATTCATTCAATAAGTATTATTATTAAGAATTTACTAGGTACTAAGAAAATATGTCATGCACTAGAGAAAAGCTGTCTTTGAATCCATGGAACTGGATGCAGTTATCTAGGATGCATATATAAAGAAGAGAAGAGTTTTCTGGGGAAAACTTCATGTCACTTGTATATTCGGAGAGCAGGTAGAGATTAAGAAGGAGTCACCTAAAGAGAGAGAGAAGGAGCAACCAGGCAAATGTTGTGGTTGTTAGGTGCCACCAAGTCAGCTGCAACTGATAGCAACTGTGTGTATAACAGAATGAAACAGTGCTCAGTCCTGTGCCATCCTCACAATCCTTGCGAAGATTGAGCCCATCACTGAAGCCACTGTGTCACTCCATCTCATTGAGAGTCTTCTCCTTTTCACTGACCCTTTACTTTGTTGTTGTTGTTGTTATGTGCCGTCGAGTCAAACCTGACTCATAGCGACCCCTCCTTGGGTTTCCGAGGCAGTATCACTACTTTACCAAGCATGATATCCTTCTCCAGGGACTGTTACCTACTGACAGCATGAAGAAAGTAGGTGAGACTAAGTCTGACCATTCTAGCTTCTAAGGAGCATTCTAGCTGCACTTCTACTGGACAGATTTGTTGGTTCTTCTGGCAGTCCATGGTGTATACAGTATTCTTCGTCACTGCCACAATTCAAAGGCATCAATTCTTCTTGCTCTTCCTTATTCATTGTCCAGCTTCCACATGCACGTGAGGCAAATGAAAATACCATTGCTTGGGTTAGGCATACCTTTCCCTTCAAAGTCACATCTTTGTTCTTTAACAACTTAAAGAGGTCCCTTGCTGCAGATTTGCCCAGTGCAATATGGCATCTGATTTCTTGACTTCTGCTTGCATGAGTGTTGATTGTGGATCCAAGTAAAATGAAATCTTTGAGAATATCAATCTTTTCTCCATTTATCATGATGTTATTTATTTATCCAGGTGTGAAGATTTGTGTTTTCTTTATGTTGAGGTGTAAACCATATTGAAGAATGTAGGTGGTTCAAGTCATCTTCACTTTCAGCAAGCCAGGTCATATCATCTGCTTATTGCAGGTTGTTAATGAGTCTTCCTCCAGTCCTGATTCTGCTTTCTTCTTCATATAGTCCAACTTCTCCAATTATTACTTCAGCATACTCATTGAATAAGTATGATGGAAGGATACAACCCTGATGCACACCCTTCCTGATTTTAAACCATGAGGTATCCCCTCGTACTGTTCAAAAGGCAGCTTTTTGGTCTGTGTACAGGTTCCCCATAATACAATTAAGCGTTCTAGAATTCCCATTCTTCACAATGTCATCCATAATTTGTTATGATCCACACAGTCAAATGCCTTTACATAGTCAGTGAAACACAGGAAAACATCTTTCTGATATCCTTTGTTTTCAGCCAAGATCCATCTGACAACAGCTATGATATCCCTTGTTCCACACCCTCTTCTGAATCCAGCTTGAATTTCTGGAAGTTCCCTGTCAATAGTCTGCTGCAACAGTTTTTTAATTATCTTCAGCAAAGTTATATTTGCCTATGATATTAATGATATTGTTTGATAATTTCTGCATTCTGTTGGATAACCTGTCTTTAGAATGGACGTGTATATGGATCTCTTCCAGTCACTTGGGCAGGTACTAATCTTTCAAATTTCTTGGCATAAATGAGTAAGTGCTTCCAGTACTGCATCCGGTTATTGAAATGTCTCAGTGGGTACTCCACCAATTCCTGAAGCCTTGTTTTTTTTTTTTTTTATGCCAATTCCTTCAGTGCATCTTGGACTTCTTTCAATATCATTGGTTCTTAATCATATGCTACCTCCTGAAATGGTTAAACGTTCACCAATTCTTTTTGGTACAGTGACTCTGTGTATTCCTTCCATCTTCTTTTGATGCTTCCTGCATCATTCAATATTTTGCCCATAGAATCCTTCAAAATTGCACCTCCAGGCTTGAATATTTTCTTCAGTTCTTTCAGCTTGAGGAATTCCAAACATTTCTTCTCTTTTGGTTTTCTAACTCTAGGTCTTTGCACATTTCACTATAATACTTTACTTTGTCTTCTGAGCTGTCCTTTGAAATCTTCTGTTCAGCTTTTCTATTTCATCCTTTCTTCCATTCCATTTAAGCTCTGCATTCAAGAGGAAGTTTAAGAGTCTCTCCTGACATCCATTTTGGTCCTTTCTTCTTTTCTGTCTTTGTAGTGACCTTTTGCTTTCTTCATGTATGATGTTCTTGATGTCCTCCCCTTTGGCTGGTCTTCAATCATCAGTGTTCATTCCGTCAAATTTATTCTTCAAATGGTCTCTAAATTCAGGTGGGATATAATCAAGGTTGTTTTTTGGTTCTTATGTACTTGTTTTAATTTTCTTCAGCTTCAACTTAGATTTGCATGTGAGCAATTGATATGTTCCATGCTGTTTTTGTTACCTAGTGCCACTCTGAGAAGAAAATACCACAAATGGGATGGCTTTAACAAACAGGAGTTTATTATCTTATAATTTTGGAGGTTAGAAGTCTGAGTTCCAGGTGCCAGGCTCTAGGGGCTGAGTGAAAGTCCCTTGACCTTGAGCTTTAGTTCTGCCTCTTGCTCCCAGCCCACTGAAGCTAGAGGCATCTCTTCACTCAGGCAGCTGCTAGCTGCTGAGGCTAACAAACCCAAGGTCAACAAGTGAAAAGGCACAGTCCCGATATTACCAAACCACATGGCAGGCCATTAATTCAAGTCCATTAAAAGTCCCAAGCTTGGCAGGAAAATATGGCAGGCTGCTGAACAATGAATCGACTACATACAGGGTTCAAGCATGCCATCAGCTGGAGACCTTCTTCAAAGTTGTTTCTTATATACTGGAAGCAGCCCACATCCCTATTCAGCTGCTCCAGTAGATTCCATCATGGAGTTAATTACCAATCTCACCATGGAGAGTAACTACATCCAGCTCTCCAGCCACTCAGAACCAGGCCCAGCCAAGTTGACAGACAACCTTAACTACCACACAGAGCCAACTCCTGGCCTTGTTTTGACTGATGGTATTAAGCTTCTCCGTTGCCTCTTTCTATAAAGGTAGTCAATTTGATTCCTATATATTCCATCTGGTGAAGTCCCATGTATAGTCACTGTTCCTGTTTTTTTAAAAAAAAAACAGATAATTGCAATGAATAAGTCATTGGTCTTGCAAAATTCTATCATGTGCTCTCCAGCTTCATTTCTATCACCAAGGCTGTATTTTTCAACTATTGATGCTTCTTCTTTGTTTCCGACTTCTACATTCCAATCACATCTTGATTTCATGTTTAGTCAATTTCAGACTCCAGAAGGTGGTTGTTGTTGTTGTTGTTGTTATTTGCCGTCGAGTCGGCCCCGACTCATAGCGACCCCTCCTTGGGTTTCCGAGGCAGTATCACTACGGAAGTAGGATTGCCCAACCTTCCTTCCGAGGAGTGGCTGGTGGGTTTGAACCGCCAGCCTTCTGGTTAGCAGTCAAGTGCCTTAGGCTCTATGCTACCAGAAGGTGGTACAAATCTTTAATTTCTTCATTTTTTACTTCAGTGGTTGGTTCATAAATTTGAATAACAGTATTAACTGGTCTTCTTTGTAGGTGTATGGGTATTATCCTATCACTAACAGTATTGTACTTCAGGGTAGATCTTTAAATATTCTTTTTAATGATGAATGTAACACCATTCCTCTCCAATTTGTCAATCAAGGCATATTAGACCACATGATTCTCTGATTCAAAATGGCCAATATCAGTCCATTTCAGCTCCCTAATGCCTACGATATTGATCTTTATGCATTCCACTTCATTTTTGACAACTTCCAATTTTCTTAGATTCATACTTGATACATTCCACGTCCTGATCATTAATGAATGTTTGCAGCTGTTTCTTGTCATTTTGAGTCGTGCCCCATCAGCAAATGAAGGTCCCAAATGCTTTACTCCATCCACATCATTAAGGTAGACTCTCTACTCTGAGGAGGCAACTCTTCCCCAATCATATTTTGAGTGACTTCCAACCTGAGGGGCTCATCTTCTGAAACTGTATCAGACATTGTTTCACTACTGTTCATAAAGCTTTCCAGTTACATATCAGACAGTGTTTCACTGCTATTCATAAGGTTTTCAATGGCCAGTGTTTTCAGATGTAGATGGTCCCTATTCTCCCCAGTCTATCTTAGTCTGGAAGTGCCACTGAAACTTGTTCACCATTGATGACCCTGCTGGTAATTGAAATGCAGGTGCCATAGCTTCCAGCCTCACAACAAAATTCAAGCCACCACAGCATGACAAACTAACATATCAGTGGTGGAATCAAGGAAATAGAAAATAAATAAATAAATAAATGGGAGAATGTGGTATATGGAATCCAAAAGAGAGGTGCCTGGGATGTAAATAGTCAACTATGTTGAAAACTGAAAAAAGTTCAAAAAAATTGAGAGAAAAGGCTTGCAATGAGATCTGGAACCATTAGAAAGCACTATTGACCTTGACAAGAGGTTTCAGTGAGAGATAGACATTAATATTTGATTTTATGTGAAAGGAGCTCTGGTAGTGTAGTGGTTAAGGCTTTCGGCTGCTAACAAAAAAGTTGGCAGTGCAAACCCACCAGCCTCTCTATGGGAGAAAGATGAGGCAGTCTGCTTCTGTAAAGACTTACATCCTTGGAAATCCTGTGAGAGCAACTCTATTCTGTCCTAAAAGGTTGCTATGAGTCAGAATTGGGTCGATGGTAGTAGGTTTGGTTTGGAGTGTACAAGGTATAAATGAGAGCTGAAGAAGAGAAGCTAGCAGGTAGAGTCAACTTAATTTGAGTTTTACTGTTAAGGTGAGCATAGAACAAGGGAAGTAACTAAGGGCATACGTAGAGTCAAGGGAATTTTTGATTGTTTATTTTTCAATATGGGAGAGTTCAGAATCCTGCTAATTGTAGTGATCAAGTAAAGAAGAAGAGACTGATGATATAGGAGAGAAGGAGAACAACTAAAAGAGAATAACCGAGAATAACTGAAAGAGGGACCTGAGTGTGAGCAGAGGGACAGAGCATGGATGGGAGTGGGGCTTTGTGTTCCATGAGAAACACAGGAAGTGTTAGAGCAAATGCCAGCAGATGTATTGATGTAGGGTGGAAAAGGCAAAATCATTGGTTAGGGAACTGGCGCAGTGGGAAGTTTGATGAAAGAGGTGAAGATATGAATTAATTGTTTTGAAGAGTGAGAAATTGAACTCACTAGGGAACCACAGTTGGTGGTTGAGTGCCATTTGAGATCTGCAGTCATTATTTAATGTGAAACCAGTAAGTCTAGTTTTGTGATTTTCTTCAGTAATGTTTGGCAGCAGCTGTGCAGGAACAGAAAAAGTGAATAGTTATTTTCACCCAAGGCTAGGTTTAGTCAGACAAGTGCAATGAAGATAAAGCAAGGTAAAGGAGTAAGAGTGTCTGCAAGGGAGGGAATTAAAATAAAAGATAATGAAATCAATTTCGGTAAGGAGAGAAGTAAAGAAGGTAGGTGAGGGATTCATGGATAATGAAGTATTGCCTTTGGGTGCCAACATCATTAAGATTTTTGAAAAATAAAAAACTATTACAGAGAAGATACTAGAATAAATAAGCCCAAGGTATTGATCAGGGTGTTGTTGTTGTTGTTGTTATTTGCCGTCGAGTCGGGCCCGACTCATAGTGACCCCTCCTTGGGTTTCCGAGGCAGTATCACTACGGAAGTAGGATTGCCCAACCTTCCTTCCGAGGAGTGGCTGGTGGGTTTGAACCGCCAGCCTTCTGGTTAGCAGTCAAGTGCCTTAGCCACTATGCTACCAGAGATCAGGGTGTAGGATGTTTTAAATCAAGGTTTCTGGGATGGTGCAATTACTGGTGATGATAAAATGTAGGGTGTGACCTTGAGAATCAGTGGCTTGTGTAGGGAGGAGCATAAGATCGTGTCTTTTGATCTTCTGCAATTTCTTATAAGAGAATCAAGCCAAAAAACACCACTGTGGAGTAGTGGAACAAATCTGATTTGGAAGTAGAAAATTGTGTGTCCTGTTAGATTTCTGCCACTACTAGTAGCATGGCTTGGAAAACTCCTCAGTGCCTCAGTTTTATCATCTGAAAAATGGGTGATAACAATAATCAAGTCAGTAATTATTAGGTTATTGTCCTTATTAAAGAGAATAACATATCAACTTCATTTTAAACTAATAAATGACTATAAAATGCAAGGTATGGTTAGGGTTATTTTACAGGGAAGGCAACCAAGGTTCAGAAAAACTAAATGATCACAGTTAAATGGTAAATGGTGGAGTCAGAATTAAACTACCTGTTGTTTGACTCATACCCCAATAGCAATCCCCACTACACGTTTACCATTTTGCCAAGAGAAGACAAAATCTAAATGTCATTTGTTAAACACAACGACTTTTCACATTATGATCTTTGTGCAAATAACTCATTGTATCAGGGAGCATGCTGAATTATAAACTGATTTATGAATTGCCACCCAAAAAGCAGATATGGCTCATATACTACCATAATAACTATTATCTCCTTGTATCAAAGAATATGCATCAGAACAACTAATTAGTTTGTGTGTTGATGCCCAATGCTGACCATCCCAAGAAAATGTGAATGCAAGGGAAATCCACATTTATGAACACTGGGAGTTTTTATATTTGTATTGTCCGGAGTAACATGAAATATTGAAATTAATCTTTAGGGGAAATGATTAAATCTCTCTCCTGGATCAGAGCATTATATTAGCCACAGGGTGAAATGGAAGTAGATGTAAAAAATGTTTAAATAGTTATTTAGTTCATTCAGATAATTGAACCAGTGAAAGTAAACTGCAATACTTTGTATGACCCTAAGAGAATGAATCAGTGAGAACAATAAACTAAATTTAGGACAAGGAGAAAAAGAAATAGCATATTTACTGCTCTTCTTTCACATCTGAAATGAATAATGTAGTACGGGAATCCTGACTAAATTACAGTGTGAACACATCCCACCTAAATTGTACCCTACTGCTCACAAATTATACTTTTCTAATCAGGTAATGGTGGTTGTGCACTCTTCTAAAGTAAAAAAAAAAAAAAAAAAAGTTATCCTAGCACATATAACTGAGTATAGACCCCTAGAGCCGATCTTTATTTCCTAAAGGGCACTGTTGTGGCTATGACACCCCTTTAATGGGTTATCAACTATACACTAAAAAAGATGCCTACTGACTGCCAACTACTGTAGCCCTACCCTCTTCAAAGGACAGGATGAGTGGGTAGGAGACTGTCACAGCCTTGCTTACTTTCTATTTTATAATATACATTCTCCTCCCATTTCTTGTTGACTTTTAAAATGTTACAGTCTTCTCTCTATTTTTTCTTAAGAAAGCATGAAAGGAGAAAAGAAAGGGCATTTACTTTCGTAAACATGATTCAGCTTGCCTCCTACACAACCTGGCATCAATTCTCCTCCCACAATCCCCTCCTATTTCCTGTTCAGCAAATGCCAGAGTCAGGTTTCTATATCATCTCTGCTAGAATGTGTGTGTGTGTGTGTTTGTGTGTGTTTGGAGGGACAATGCTTAAATTTTATCTTTTCTGTTTTGTAGAAGGCAATGCTTTTATTCATCATTTGTCTGTCCCCTAATACTCAGGGCCCCTCAAAAGTTGCTATTCTAGACCTTCTCCCTGTTCATCAAACCCTTAATCCCACCTCTCCTGTTCTGTTTCTATTCAATACCTTTTCTTCTGCTGTGACTGAGAAGATGGCATTTGTAAGACATAAACTACCCTATCTCTGCTATGCCAGATATTCTATTCTCTAGTCTACTTTCCTCTGTCCATATGCCCCTACTTTTTTCTTGATGTAAGGCTTTCTTTCTTATCCAACACACCATACCTGTGATGTACTAATGCTTTTTTACCTGTATAAATTGTCACTCCTCAGTGTCTATCCAAACTTATTCAAATTTAAGATTCATCTCAAACTCCACCTCCTAAAGTCTTCCCTCATCTCCCCAGAAGAAGACACTTTTTTTTGAGATTCCTATGATAATTATTTTTCTATACAAGTGATTGGCAATTAATTTAACATTGTCTTGAGATAACTATAGTATTATCTTGAATTGTTTTATTTTCATATTTTATTGTTATTTAATTTTTCTTGTGTTTCTGCCATTTCTCCCCAACTAGAATTTCTAATTCTTTGAGGGAATAAATTATAACAAACATCTCTTTACATTTCCATAGTTTATTGAATATGTATAATTATTAATTTGATTTTATGTTTGGAATTTGTTTCCTTAAATGTGATACAAAATAAAAACATAAAGAGTTTTTAGAGAATTATAGTATCAGTACAAAATTTTAGAGAGTTATTTGACATTCCACACACCCTACAACCAACCCACAATTCTGCTTTTAGATATTTCCCCTAAGGAAATGTGTTTTTATGTATGTGTGCCAGGAGCGTGATCAAGAAAACAAAGGGAAATGCCACAGAGAAAAACTGGGAATAATCTAAAGCAGTGGTCCTCAATAGGAGAGGGAGGACTTTGCCCTTCATGAGACTCTTGGCATTGTATGAACACATTTTTTGATTGTTACAATTGGCAGTCCTTGAAACTAGTGGGTAGAGGCCAGAGATGCTGCTAAACATTCTGCAATGGACAGAACAGCCCCCAAAACAAATAATTATCTGCCTTAAAATGTCAAAGTACTGAGGTTGAGGAATCCTGATCTAAATGTTCACCATCAGATAAATAAGTAATTGTAGTACATTCATTCAAAGGAATAACCCATTGTCATCAAGTCAATTCAGACTCCTTGTGACTCTACAGGACAGAGCAGAACTTCTCCCACAGGGTTTCCAAGCTGTGAATCTTTATGAAAGCAGACTGCCACACGTTTTTCCACTCAAAGGAATCACATAGAATCAAAATGAACAAACAAATGTTTCAAAATGATGAGGTCTTGAAACATAATGTTGAGTGAAATAATAATATGGTAAAAGAATATGCACAATAAGGTGGTATGTTTATACATTTAAGAAGCACCCAAAGCCATTGTATATAGGATACAGTCTGGGAAAAGGAGAAAAATGAATCTGGAGAAGAGAATAGAGTAGATTTCAACTTTACGAAGTCCTTCCATATTTTAAAAAAGCAATTCTATATAGCCCAAATTCTGTAGATCCCAAATAAATATGACCCATTTTGTGGCTAGTGTTAACAGGATGTCGCTGCAAGAAGAAACACAAATCAAACTCCTGCAATGCCTTGAAAAATAATCTTTTGAAACTCTTGAAGAAAATCCAAATGTAGAAACTTATTATACAAGAAGCAAGTGATTCAAACCTCCTCTTCACCCATCTACAACTCCTGTGAATGGACCACGTGTTCTCAGATAGGGTCATGCAATCACAGATGTGACCACTGATCCCCTTGCATTCTCCCTCTTTCTTCACCCATGAAGTCTCATTCAAGACCAATCTGGCATTTACAGGGTTATATGCAAGTTAGAGACTGTTTAGCCCTGAGAAAGAGCACACCTTCCACACACAAACACACACACACACACACACACATACCACATGTTGGGCTGATGGCACTTTTTCCTTTGATCTGATCATTTGCATCACCAAGGACTGCAGTGTCTGCATTTGGCCAACACTCCCCCTAGATATTTTCCTGCATGATATTTTTTCTATTACTCTCCATATGCAGATAGCAATTCAATTACAGAAAAATTATCTCAGAACAATTTACTCAAAGATTTATTCAGCAGCTATACTTACTAAGCTCCCCCAGCACCCCTAGACCTCAACCCTTGACATCATGGGAAATTTTCTGAGCTATCTGCTTCCCACTCCCATGCCAGCATCTATTCCAAGCTCAGTTTTCCCCAATCTATATCCTGGCTTGGCTGATGAACCCTACCTTACACCACATCTCCTTCTCCATCAACTCACTAACACTAAAACCATCACACTCATTTCAGCCCAGGACACCTGCTGTCATATTTTCCATGTTGCAAATTATAAAACCCTCAAGAATTCTGTTGTTGTTGCTGTTGCTATGTGCCATTGAGTCAGCCCCAACTCATAGTGGCCCCTCCTTGGGTTTCTAAGGCAGTATCACTATGGAAGTAGATTGCACAACCTTCCTTCCTAGGAGTGGCTGGTGGGTTTGAACTTCCAGCCTTCTGGTTAGCAGTCCAGTGCCTTAGAGTTCACATTATAATTTAAACAGGGATCTCAAATAGAAGGAATATACAAATACTTTGAAAAGAAAGGTTTGTTTGCTATTTTTTTTGTTTTTGTTTTTGCAATAAATGTTACAGAGAGTAAAACTTGATGAAACTTGCTTGGCTGGTGGGACTAATCAGAAAGCAGAATGAAAAAAGCACTGTGGGGGGTTACCTAGTTGGTTACCTAGTGCCACTTTGACAAGAATATACCATAAATGGGAAGCTTCAACAAATAGGAGTTTGTTCTCTTAGTTTGGAGGCTTTAAGTCCAAGTTTAAAGTGCCAGGCTCTAGAGGCTAGGTGAAAGCCCCTCAGATTTGGGCTTCAGCTCTGCCTCCTGCTCCCGGCCCACAGAAACTGGAGGATTTTCTTCATTCAGCTGCTGGCTGCTGAGGCTGACAAGCCCAAGGTTGACAAGTAAAAAGGCACAGCCCCAATGTTACCAAACAACACCATAGGCCATTAATTCAAGTCCATTGAAAGTCTCAGGATCAGCAGAGCATGGCAGGCTGCTAAACAACGACTCAGCTACATGCAGTGTTCAAGCATGCCATAAGCTAGAGACCATTCCCAAAGCTGCTTCTTATGTACGGGAAGCAGACCATATCCCTAAAGCTTCTACTCAGCTGCTCCCATACATTCCAGCATGAAGTTAATTACCAGTCTTACTATGGGGGATAACCACATCCAGCTGCCCAGGCACTCAACCAGGCCCAGCCAAGTTGACAAGCAAACTAAACTACCACAGGGGCATGGATTTTCAGTGGTCACAAAGCACTTCTCTCAGGATGCCTGCTTTGCCATTTCACTTCTCTAAGGCTGAATGTGCGATGAATATCATATTTTGGGGAATGATTGACATATAGTAATTCCACAGTATATGGTCCCAGGAGCAGCTCTAAAAGGTTTCTGTTGCATGCCAGCTTCTCTTGCCAGCCTACTCCTCCTTATCAAAGAGCCAGGAGTTCCAAGCGAGGATCAGGCTGGAAGAGCAGGGAAGGGGATAAAAGCCTTGAGCCCAGGCTTACAGGGGAGGAGAAACAATGCAGGGACGCCAGAGTAGCAGGCCAGAAGAGCAGGAGAAAGGGGATTAACAGCCAGGAAGCCAGACAGAGGAACAGTCAGCCAGGTGGGGATGACACGAGAGGTCTCCAGCAGCAAGACAAACTTGTCTGTCAGTTTGTCCTACTGTGGTGACATATAGATGTGAGTTTTGGAGGCTAAGCCTCTGGCGTTTAAAACCCAGAGAGATGCACCTGGTGCACAGGTAACAGCCCAGCTTATAGACTGAGACAGACTAGGAAGAAGGAAGAGGCC
>NW_006921797.1:2179470-2199267 GCF_000298275.1 Orycteropus afer afer | reverse complement strand
AGATGGATTGATACGGTGGCTGCAATGATGAGCTCAAGTATAGCAGGGACTGTGGGGCTGGCGCGGGATAGGGCAGTGTTTCGTTCTGCTGTGCACGGGGTCGCTATGAGTCAGAAATGACTCGACGGCACTTAACAACAACAACAAGGCTCTTTGCCTTTACTAGGGAGAGACAAAATGCACTCACTCCTCCAGCAACACATCTGCATGATCCCCTGACATCGCCCACTGACCTATGTTTTGATTCCCTTCACATAAAATATGGGAATAATAAAAAAGTCCCATCTCTACCTCACAGAGCAAATAAAAAAACTAAATGGACTCATCGATTTGATGTTTCTAACATTCACATCTCTCTCCTACTTTTGCATGCCTAAAGGCTGAAAGGGCAGGAGTCCCCATGATGTACTTACATTGAGTAGTAAAGTGACAGCAATATCCAAAGCTACCCACAGGGACTTTCTAATGTCCAAAGTAACGCAAATCTGGAAACACCACCCAATGCCTCCCCTGAGGAAGAAACATTTACATGATCTGTGAACATTGAACAGGCCCACGGGATAAAGTTGAAAATTAGCCTGCTACTTGCAGTGCAAAAACACCTTCAGTTTCTCAAATGTGCCTTCTTTAATTGACCTTATTAATTTAACTTTTCACCCTTGAGTGTATGGCCTCTGATTTACCTTGAATTTATTGGAACCATTTGATTTTTTGGCCATTATTTTCCCATTAAAGTATATACAGTGTGAATGTATTTTCAGGTTCATTAAGAGTATAAATAGCCTCCACTTCTTAATGAAAGTATATTCTCTCACGTCTGATGGTTTGACCCTGCATGGCCAGCTTATATGCCAGGGTAGAGAAAGATGGGAAAAACCAGCACTTGCCTGGTGGTATGGGATAGGAGTAGGTATGCCCCAGCTAAAGACCCTGAAAGATGATGCAGTTCTTACAAGGCATGAGGTATACCAGCATGTGGTGAAAATAATGATTATTGGGATGAAGCAACAGATCCAACCAGTGGGCTATTCCCAAAGGTGAACACCAAAATCAAACCAGTCACTCTTGAGTCGATCCCAACTCATTGCAACTCCATGTGTGTCAGGGTAGAATGGCTCCATAGAGTTTGCAATAGTTGGGACCTTTCAGCAGTCAACTGCCAGGCCTTTTTTCTAATATGCTTCCATATGGATTTAAATCACCAATCTCTCGATTAGTAGTGAAGCACTTAACAAGCACTCCAAAAATTGGATACTACCCATTGCCGTTGAGTCAATTCTGTCTCATAGTGACTGTGTAAGGACTGTCCCATAAGATTTCCAAGGCTGTTAATCCTTTCTAATGCAGACTGCCCCATCTTTCTGTCACAGCATGGCTGGTGAATTCAAACCACCAATCTTTCTGTTAGCAGATGAGTGTTTTAACCATGGTACCACCAGGGCTCCTAAAAGGTGGATAGAGAATAAGAATTGTGAATTCAAGCTGAGCAATAATATTCAGAAGTCCAGACTCTAAGGCAGAAAATTCAGAAACACTTCATTCAGTAAAGATGTTGATTTTCCTCAAACTAATCGAAAAATTCAGAGCAATTACAATAAAAATTCTAAGAGGTTTTGTAAAATGAAAATTTGACAAGTTGTTGCTTAAGTTCATCTAAAAGAATAAATGCTGAAGAATAACCAAGAAATTCTTGGTGGGGGAAAAAAATTATGAAATAATCTTACCATATGTTAAAATGAACCCTAAAGTTGCAGTAACTAAAAATTTTTTATGTCAGTATAAGCATATTAAATAAATCACCAAATTGTGTGTGTGTGTGTGTATGTGTGTAGAAAGAAAAAGAGAACTGTGTACTATATAGGAATGCAGGCAAGCATCCGTCCATGACTCAGGCAGTGGGTTCTATGATTTAGTGTCCAAATCAGGACGACTGTTAAGCTAAATGAGAGCCTCAATGGGCTGAGATGCTCAAACAGCCAGAAATTGGAAGATCATATGCAAATCCAGACATATGGCCACCTCGTTATAGACAGCGTTTTCCCCAGGTAGATATTAATATCTCCCAATTTCATTCTCAAAATAGTCTAGCTTGGGCAATAAGTTCTACAGTCATCCCAGAATAGGGTCTCAGTCAGTAAGAGAAGCCAAAGCAAGAATAAAACACAGTCCCAATCTCAGACAGATTTGGAAGAAAATATTTAAATTACATCTATACGAATTTGGAAACAGAAATATAGTTTTAATAACTTAGAAATACAGGAAGCAGGAGCCCCTGATCCCAGCGTACTTTGTGTTGAGTGTCCAAGTGCTGGCAGGAGTGTCTAGAAGGTGTAGACCAATTGTGGCAGACAGAACCAAGTACAGTTTTCACTTAATTACTTTTATTTACTTCATAAGCGTCACAGTTGTCAATGAAAATGTGAGACAGTGTGTCCATTATTTTTACCCACAAAGGAAAACCACCATAAAATGGTTCTCAGTAAAAGAGCTTACAGAGACTGAAATAAGATAATAGATGTGAAAGTACTGCAGAGGGCTACGAAGCCCTGTGATAGAGTGCTTACACATCTCACCATTCCTGAAGCTTACATAAAACATTTATTGCTACATACTTTACACACATTATCTCATTTAACCACAACCACCATTCAAAGTGCGTTTTATTTAGTTTCTAACAGCGGCCACTGAGGCTTTCGGAAGTGATGCCTCGCACTGCTGTTAAATGGCAGGGTCAGAATCCAGGTCTGTTTGACTCCTAGCCTTTTTTTGTCTTCCTGGTACTAGGATTACCCTTTGGGTAAATAAGTAAGGGTGCCTATAAACAAAGGTTAAGAGCAATAGACGAAACTTGGGAAAAACAGCTGCAAAAATTCTAGTCAATTGTGCTTTTATTTTTTAAAGAACATAAACATTCATTAAATTATAATTAAAAGTGTTCACCTGATAACAGCAAAATCACATACCAATCTTAGAATCATCCCTCATTCCTGTTTTTCTCTCACACCTTACAGTCAATTCTCAGCAAATCCTATCAAGCCTTGTCTTCAAAATATACTCAGTATCTCCACTACTGTTCAGATCCACATGTCCATCTGTTGTCTTGACTATTTATTTCTGTAACCTCCAAATAGCTGTCCCTGCTTCAACCTTCCCCCTTCTTGGTCTAATTTCAACACCATCAGCCAGAAGGATTCCATTGATTATGTCTCCCCTCTGCTCAAATCCCTGCAATGACTCCATTTAACTCAGAGCAAAAGACCAATCCTGACCTTTGCTTGTTTAGCCCTGAGAGAGTGGGGGTGCAAGTGATTTACATGCTCAGCTGATAAACAAAAGGTTGTAAGTTCAAGTCTGCCCTGAGGTACCTCAGAAGAAAGGCTAGTGATCTACTTTCAGAAAAGCAGCCATTGAAAACCCTGTGGAACACAGTTCTACCATGACACACATGGGGTCGTCAAAAATAGGAGTCAACTGGTGGCAACTGGTGACCATTGCCTATGTGACCGCCTGTAATCTGGTTTCCTATTGACTTTTCTCCAGTCATCTCCAACCACTTCCACCCTACTCATTTTGCTTCAGCCACACAAGCCTCCTTGCTGTTCCTTAAAAATAATAGGCACATTCTTCTCTGAGAACCTTTGCATTTGCCATCCCCCAGCCTTGAATGTGAAATCCCTTACTGTCCTGCCTCATGACTGAATCATTTTCCTCCTTACCTCTGGCTAAACCTTTTACTTCCTCGGGTCCAAAATGTCTGTTTATCAGTGAAGCTTCCCTGACCACTTTATAGCAATGTTTAGCCCCCTCCTCCCACAGCATCAACCTCCTTCCCCTGTCCATCACACTCATCATAATTGACATGCTTTAAATATATCTTTATACTTATTTTTTACTTTCATCTCGCTTAAATATATGGTTGGACTATGTGCAGTTGTCACTTGTGTAAGGAAAAAATGATCAAAGGTCTACAATTTCTTAGTTGCTTTAGGCTGATCTGTTTTATTCTCAGTTAATTTTCCTTATGCATGTAACAGTGTCTTGCATACGTTGCTGTTGTTAACTGTCATCGAGTTAGTCCCTGATGCATGATGACCTCACACACAGTAAGACTGGACCATTGTGATCCATAAGGTTTTCACTGACTGTTTTTTTTTTTTTTTTAAGTACATTGCCAGGCCTTTCTTCCTAGTCTGTCTTAGTCCAGAAGCTCCACTTAAGCATCATGGAAACAAGCTATAATAGATGAGTGGTGACTGTACTTGAGGTGCATTGGCTGAGAATCGAACCCTGGTCTCCTTCATGGAAGGTGAAAATTCTACCACTGAACCACCAAAGCCTTCTTGCACAATTAAAAAAAAAAAAAAAAAACTCACTACCATCGAGTCAGATCCAATTCATAGCGACCCCTCCTTGGGTTTCCGAGGCAGTATCACTATGGAAGTAGATTGCCTAACCTTCCTTCCAATGAGTAGCTGGTGGATTTCAACCGTCAGCCTTCTGGTTAGCAATAAAATGCCTTAGGCACTACACCACCAGAGCTCTCCTTGCACAATATAGGTGCTCAATAAACAGTTGCTGAAAGGAGGACTTACTTGAGTCAAGTTTTAGATAACAAGATCATATAGGAATAGGCAGGTGTCTTGTCTGATAGCAATCTCTTTCCATCTTGACTCAGTTTAGTCCCAGATTGCCAACTCAGGTACCTTACCCAGGGAGTTAGTCTGTCCTGAATTCCCCTCCTGGTTTCTTTGGCCTCAAAGTCAGCAGCAGCCATACCATTTGCCTCTGTCACTTCAAAGACCAACAGTGTTGGCTATGCTAATGATTATTTTTTTTTTTTAAAAAAAAGGAGGCATCCATTATTTTTTTTTACGCTAAACTCCCCTACATATTCTGGGCGTCCAAAGGAGAAGCTTGCATCTTGGGACCCCAGGCTTCTTGGGGCCACAGGCAGTCTTCTTCATCATAATCTTCAAGCCCCTACTCATCCCTGAGTTAGGAAAAAGAACACGGACAAAAAATCTGTCATCCCCTTTCTGTTCCTTTTTCAAGGCTTAGTGCTAATTTCCAATCTTAATACGAAACATATTTTATTTTCTATTCATTACTCTCTTGCAATTTACTGCTCTCTTATTGTTTTCTTACTAATCAATATGACCATTACATATTTGTGTGAAAGGTTATTTCTTTATAGCAGTAAGTGCTCAGTAATCTCAGGCCTGCTTTTTTAAAATTGTACTTTTGAGTCTGGGTTCAGAATAATCAACTAAGTTTTACCCACTTTGTTCAGTCAAATGTGTTTTTAATAGTGCAGGATATTTTTACACTGAAAACAGGATCATTACTAGAATGTAGTGAGGAGACTACATATGCTTCGGAAAGTACCAAAATATGAAACAAAACAAAACAAATATTACCATTGAGTCAAATCCAACTCATGGAAACCCCATGTGTTACAGAGTAGACTGCCCCATAGGGTTTGCTTGGCTGTAACAATTACAGAAACAGAACAACAGACCTCTCTTCCATGGCACTGCTAGATGGGTTCAAACCACTGACGTTTAGGTTAGTACCCAATCACAAACCATTTTTGCTACAAAAGGACCTCTGGAAATTACTATATATGCACTGCCTCTTTCTCCTGACTTTCCCATTTATCTTAAGTTCAGACAAATGTCCCCTTTTGGGTCTCTAGAAACTCACCAAGGACATTCTTCTAAAGGTTTATGATACTTCATTTTCTCTGGCTGAAATAATTGCCAAACTGTATGAGGCAAGGAGTTCCGCATTTGCCAGTTCTCATTTGCAGACAGAAGGACATTACGTCTTCATTTCAACCATAGACCAAATCTTCAGAGTGTCATTATTCAAAAATAGAAACTCAAGGTTATCATAGGACAGGGTATTCTTCTTTGGTTACAATCCTAGCCTTCATTTCTAATTTTCTTCAGATTGAGCTTTGGGGAGATATATAGTTAAAGACTCCAGGAAGAACAGGAAAGGAAACAGAGCATGTACTACATCCCAGACCCCATCCAAAAACCAAACCAAAACTGTTGCTGTTGCGCCCAGATCTTGAATCCCCAAAAACCACCAAGGAGCCGATTCCACTGCAAAAGCATAGGGGTTGTTTATTCAAGCTCGAGCTCGGACCCCCAACCGTCACCGACGCAGTGGTTCAGGATTGAGAGCCCCGAACTCAGGGGTAACAGGGTTTTTATAGGGGTTACAGCAGAAGTGAGGAAGTTTCAATCAGAAAATTACAGCATTGGTTGACATTTTTCAAATTGCTAGTTGTTCCTACTTGATTGGCTCTGTCTTGGGGCCGAGCTGCAAACTGCCATTTCTAACTATTTTAGGTAAGGTATTTTCTTGCTATTTACTGATTGGTTGTTGCTAGGGAGTATGCTAGGGAGTATTGATGAGGTGGGGATAGTCAGGACTCCTTGTAGTTTTTCCAGTAACTAAAGCACTAAAGCGTGATGTAAATGCTAAGGCATTTGCAAAATGGCTACATACTTAAAAATGGTTACATACAGGGTGGTTATATAGAAACATGGTCTCACAGTTGCCATTGAGTCACTTCTGCCTCATGGCAAACCCACGTGTTACAGGGAGGATTGGTCCATAAGATTTTCTTCTCTGTAATCTTTATGAAAGCAGGTCACCAAGCTTTTCTTTCATGGCACCATGGAGTGAGTTCAAATCACCAACTTTTAGGTTAGCAGCCGATCACAAACTACTAGTACCACCCAGGCTATCTATCTATCTACCTATCTATCTATCTATCTATCTATCTATCTATCTATCTATCTATGACTTTGTTTCCATCTCACACAGTCTGAGGAATCTGTTAGATCTGGAAGGGATAAGCAAGAAAAGGCCTTGGGTTCAAGAAATCAAACAGTCTCACCCCCTCATTGTGGGGACTGTGAGCCCTCTGTTCTCATTTATGTAACAGACCAAGTGTGGGGACTAGAGGCCAGACCCGTGTGGCTGAAACCAGGGGAAGCACACACTGAGGGGACCCAGTTCTGGACTGAAATGAAGACATGAGTGATAGACTTGCCAAGAAGTGCTTCTAGAAATTCAGGAATTTTCCTTCTCTTCATTCAAACTTGATACAACTCTACCATCTTTTATTGGCACTGACAGCATATCTAAAATGAGCAGATAGTGATGACAATAGCTCAAAGTGACACCAACAGTTTTATATGTGATTAAATAATCTGGCCCAATTTTAAAAGTGAAATGCTTTGTGCTTTTCTACCTAGCATTGCAAGATTTTCTTTGTGCCTTTTACCTTAGTTGACTAGATCCTCTCCTATAATCAATAGTGAAAGATTTAGATACCCAAAGGCTACCAGGCCTCCCAGAACTATCTTCACACAAATGCAGGTACAGAACTGCTTCCTGAATTAGGTTCACTTTTTCCTATTTCATGTGATATTTAAAGTCTGATTTCAAAAATGCACTCAAAGTTCAGAAATATACTGTAGCATCTTTGATTTTCTGGAGCAAGAACTAATATGAGATTCACACAAGAATAAGCAGACTATTGAAAAATGTCAACAGTTCACCAATTAATATTCATTGCAAACTCACCAACTACATGGTCATGCTTAAGTGCTTGATTTCTTTTTAAGACTTTGTTTATTCCTGATACTGACTGAAAACAAGGACTTAATCTCTCACAGTTTAATCTGACACCTAGTAAGTGTTTAAAAAAATATTCTATAAATGAATGTGTAAATAAAAGATAAGCCTACAAAAACTGTGTAAAAGATAAATAAAAGAATAACTAACTTATTTTTAGAGAACTTGTTGAGAAGTGACCTAACACTTACATTCTAGATAGAACAGACCTTTAACTATTATTTTACTGAAGCCTAAAATTTCCTGTATTTTCACACTAAAAATACTAGATTTTTTTTTAATTATTTTCTTTGAAAGATAACCACTTACCATCACCAAACATACTATACACAACATGCTCATTTTATACCAAATGGCCACCCTTCAAGAGCATTTGGATCACATTTGAAATGATAAATATGGCTCTTGTCAAACTTGTCATTCCCTATGTAAATGCAAATTCATTTACAATTGACAAGACAATAAAGAAAATTAGAATCATTTTGCTTGAGTTTAGACACAAAAAGACATCAAGGACAACTCAAGGACATATATTCTCTGGAACTTGGCAAGAGCAAAAGTCAAATTGCAACTGCTGTGTACACCTGGAGGAAGTTTACCATCCACCATGCTGGTGTAAGTCAGTGAACCTTCTTCACACTTGTAATCTTTAAGGCATCTGTTGGCTGATGCGTCTTCCCATGGTTCTATCTTAGGCACCACTTCCTTTTTATTCTACATAATTTCTTTGAAAATGTCTTCCACTCCTAAGCCTTTATCTGCAGCTTGGACCTTTCTCCAGAGTCCTTGCCTGTATCTAACAGCTTGCAGCACTCTCCTCTGTATCTCACTCATTATTTTCTCTGTTCTTCCCAACTACTCCCCACCTTTCCCAACAATTTAACCCATCTCCTGCCAAACCACCTCTCCTTTTACTAGATTCCTGCCTGAGTCAATGATGCTACCACCCATGTAATTCCCAGAAAGACACTGGGAAATCATTTTCAGTTCCTTTGTTCCCGTTAATCCAAGTTCTAACATTACACATCCCAAACACTGCCTGAATCTCTTTATTCCTTTCCATTTCCTTCAGATCTTGCTTGAATTATTGCAATCACTACCTAATTCCCTGCTTATAGTTTCATCCTGCTCTAATTTATCCTCAACACTACCTTTAGACTGGGAGCTTGGGTAGTGTAGTGCCTAAGGCACTTGACAGCTAACCAGATGGCTGACAGTTCAAACCCACTAGCCACTCCTCAGAAGGAAGATGGGGCAATCTACTTCCATCATGATACTGCCTCGGAAACCCAAGGAGGGGTTGCTATGAGTCGTGTCCGACTTGACGGCACATAACAATAACAACAACACCTTTAGAGTAATATTCCACACATATAATTATAGTCATGTGGCACATCTCCTTGCTTAAAAATGTATAATGGACTTCAAAATATTTTTTTAAAATACATGACAGCATTCCATCAGCTTCAGAATAAAACCTGGCACTTTTTCATGGCCTTTGCAACACAAATGTGGTTTTTCAAGATCTGACCATTGACTTTCAATTCCCCGCATGTTCCATGGTTAACCATCTGCTATGGGTTGAATTGTATTCCCCTAAAAATGTATTGCAAATTCTAACCCCTATATCTGTGGTTATAATCCCATTTGGGAATAACTTTTCTCTGTTATATTAATTAGACCATTGTGGTGGTTATGTTTTTGTGCCAATTTGGTTGGGCCTGGTTGAGTGGCTGGGCAGCTGGATATAGTATTCCCCATGATGGGACTGGTAATCAACTCCATGGTGGAATCTACTGGGAGCAGCTGAGAAGCTGCCTTAGGGAATGTGGTCTGCTTCCTGTATTTAAGCAGAAGCCTTGGGAATGGTCTCTAGCCTATGGCACACTTGGACCCTGAATGTAACCCTGTTGTTGCTCAGTAGCCTGCTATGCTCTGCCGACCTTGGGACTTACAATGGACTTAAGTTAATGGCCTGCCATGTGGTTTGGTAACATTGGGACTGTGCCTTTTTACTTGTCAAACTTGGGGCTTCTCAGCCTCAGCAGCCAGCAGATGTGTGAGTGAAGAAACGCCTCTAGCTCCAGTGGGCCAGGAGCAGGAGGCAGAGCTGGACCCCAGGGTTAAGGGACTTTCACCCAGCCCCTAGAGTCTGGCACTTTTGGACTTGGACTTAAAGCCTCCAAATTGTAAGAATAAACTTCTGTTTGTTCAAGCCATCCCATTTATGGTATATTCTTGTCAGAACAGCACTAGGTAACCAGAACAACCATGTTAGTGTAGGGTGTATCTTAAATCAATCTCTTTTGAAATATGAAAGAGATTAAGCAAGCAAATAGAGATGGTAGAAGATAGCTGTGATGAAGATGAAGATCACCCATGAGCCAAGGAATACAAGCTGAAGAGACCAGGGTCTTCCCCCAGAGCCAAAAGAGGAAGAAAGCCTTTCCCTGGAGCCAGTGTCCTGAATTCAGACTTCCAGACTCCTAAATGTGAGAAAAATATATTTCTGTTTGTTAAAGACATCTACTTGTGGTATTTCTGTTATAGTAACATAAGATTACTAAGACGCTATCCCAGCTAGGAACATTAATATGATCTCAGGCCACATAAATAGAAGGAGGTGATTGTATAGCTGTCCTGAGCACTAATCATATAACACTACAAATACTATTTTCAGAAACATAGACTTGTACAATGTTTAGGAGTGTGGACTCGAAGTGTAGACTGCCGTAGTTCATAGTCTGGCTCCTCTGCCTATCAGCTGTGTGACTTTGGGTGAGTTCTATGACCTCCCTATGTTTCAGTTTCTTTATCAGTAAGGTAAGAATAAGAGTACTTACCTTATAAGATTGTGGTGGCAACTAAATTAATTAAAATAAATACATAACCATCATATCTATCTATCTAGATATAGATATATTAGATATATATATGGTAATAATAATTGATGATCAAAATCTAGGTACATTAGTACATTAAGAGTTGCAAAATGATGATATTTTAAGTCTAATATCATATTCTCATTAATTAGTAGGTCTACTTCTATGACAGTCCATAAAGTAAAAGAATAAAAGTGCTGAACAGTAGATTTCAAAGGGCAACTCAAGAAGATAAAGTATCAAAATAAAATATGCAAAGATCTGCAGTTGAAAACCAAAAGGGAAGAACACACTTGGTATTTCTCAAGCTGAAAGAACTGAAGAAAAATTTAAGGCTTGAGATGCAATATTAAAGGAATTTGTGTGCAAAATATTGAATGACATAGGATGTATCAAAAAAGATGAAAGAAGTATACAGAGTCACAAGAATTTGTTGATGTTCAATTATTTCAGGAGGTAGCATATGATCAAGAACCAATGATACTGGAGGAAGAAGTCTAAGTTGCACTGAAGACACTCGCCAAAAACAAGGCTTCAGGAATTAACAGATTACCAATTGAGATGTTTCAGCAAATGGATGCAATATAGCAAGCATTTGTTTGTTTCTACCAAAAAGTTTGGAAGACAGCTACCTGGACAACTGACTGGAAGATATTCATTCATATGTATGCCCATTACAAAGAAAGGTGACCTAATAGAATGTGGAAATTATCAAATAGTATCGTTAATACCACACAAGTCAAATTTTGCTGAAAATCATTTGAAAACAGTTGCAGCAATTTGTACAAGAAACAGCAGAAACTCAAGTCAGATTGAGAAGAGGATGTGGAATGAGGAATATCATTGCTGATGTGAGATGGATCTTGACTGAAAGCAGAGAATACCAGAAAGATATTTTTTACCTGTGTTTTATGGACTATGCAGAGGTTTTTGACTGTGTGGATGATAAAAATTATGAATACCATTGTGAAGAATGAGAATTCCAGAATACTTAATTTTTTTCATAAGGAAAATATACATAGACTAAGAGACTGTCATTCGAACAGAACAAGGGGATGTTGCATGGTTTAAATCAGGAAAGCTATGTGTCAGTGTTGTATCCTTTCAACACACTTATTCAACCTCGATGTTGAGCATATAATCCAAGAAGTTGAACTATATCAAGAAGACAGCCTAAAGATTGGAGAAAGACTCATTTACCTAAAACATGCAGATGACACAACCTTGCTTGCTGAAACAAAGAAGACTTATAGCACTTATTGACTACAGCCTTCAGTATGAATTATGCCTCAACATAAAGAAAACAAAAATCCTCACAACTGGACCAATAAGCAACATCATGATAAACAGAGAAATAATGAAATTCTCAAAGATTTTATTTTACTTGGATCCACAATCAACACTCATGAAAGCAGCAGTCAATAAATCAAATGATGCACTGCATTTGGGTAAATCTGCTGCAAAAGACCTCTTTAAAATGTATAAGAGCAAAGATGTCACTTTGAAGACTGAGGTGCACCTGGCCAAAGACATGGTATTTTCAATAGCTTCATATGCGTGAGAAAGCTGGACAATGACTTAGGAAGACCAACAAAGAATTGATGCATTTGAATTAGGGTGTTGACAAATAATGTCAACATGGAGTGCCAGCAGAATGAAAAAAAACTAAATCTGTCATGGAAGAAGTACAGTAGGAATGGTCCTTAGAAACAAGGATAGTGAGTCTTCACCTTTCATATTTTGGACATATTGTCAGAGAGACAGTCCCTAGAGAAGGACATCATGCTTGGTTAAATACAAGGTCATCGAAAAAAAGAAATGAGATGGATTGATACAGTGGCTGCAATGATGAGCTAAAACATAGCAAAGATTGTGGGGATGGTCCAGGACCAGGCAGTGTTTCGTTCTGTTGTACAGAGGGTTGCTCTGAGTCAGAACCAACTCAATGGCACCTAAACAACTTCTATTGAGAGAAACTTTTCCTCACCTACAATATGGTTTTCCACTGTTTTAGTTAATATAAGAAATGTAAGATAAATGTTTGATTCTTTCCCTAAACTTATCAAGTTTCAATGTAATGAATCTGTTCCCTAACATCTTCTGCCCACTGCCTTTGAGGTAATTCCAACTCATAATGACCCTATAGGACAGAATAGAACTGCCCCATAAGATTTCCAAGGCTATGAATATTTACAGAAGCAGACTGCCATATCTTTCTCCAGTGGAATGGCTGGTGCGTTCAAACTGCCAACCTTTCAGTTACCAGTCAAGCATTTAACCACTGTGCCACTAGAGCGCCTCAACATTTTTTAATAACACTATGAAATCATGGTTTAAACATATTTGCTGTGTATATGTTCATTTCGGGAGCTCTGGTGGTACAGTGCCTAAGGCATTTGACTGCTAACCAGAGGCTGGTGGTTCAAACCCACCAGTCACTCCTCAGAAGAAGGACTGGGCAATCTACTTCTGTAAATATTTACAGACTCAGAAACCCAGTGGGCATTGCTATGAGTCAGAATTGACTCAATAGCAGTGAGTTTTGTTTGGTTTATGTTCATTTCAGTTATTACTGTGATTGATACTCATACTGTCCTCTGTTCCATCTTCAAGTTGGTTTCTGAGTCCTTTTGAACCAAGCCCAATAATCATTGATGATAATTTTTTAATCATTGCTATCTGGGATGATTCTTTTTGTACATTCCCTTATCCAGATCTGGAACTACCTTTTCCCTTCTTGTTGTTAGACCCTGCCAAGTTGATTTTCTACTTATGGAGACTACATATCACAGAGCAGAACTGCCTTTAGCCTTGTCTAGGCTATTCCTAATCATATTTATCAAGACCCCTAGAATCCAGGCACTTTGAACATGTTTGTCTTTTTGTAGCTATCAACAAAGAATCACTATTCCTGTTGCCTGTTTTTTTTGCTGCATCTTTATGTACAACTTCTTCCACTGAGTCAAAGTAGGATGCAGAATTTTTAAATTTTAAGTAGAATTTACCTTGTTGTCATTTGCATGGTGAAAGCTTGATTTTATACTGAGATTAATTTGCACCTAAGTGGACTTTTACCTACAGAAATTAAATTAAAAATTAAAAAAAAAAAAACCCTATCCAATAAAACCAAGTCTCAATATTGACATCTGGCCCAGAATATCTCTGATATCTGTTCCAGTTTTGAAATGCTAGTATTCAGTGATTTCTCTAAATTTTATCTCAAAGCCCTTTAGTCAAAATGGTCTTAATTTAGTATGTTAGGTATGTCAAGATAAGTATCTAAATAAGTGTATTTATTAATATAAATAAATTTAAATAAATAATTGCCATAATGCTGCTGTTGTTGTTGTTATGTGCCGTCGAGTCGGCCCTGACTCATAGCGACCCCTCCTTGGGTTTCCGAGGCAGTATCACTACGGAAGTAGGATTGCCCAACCTTCCTTCTGAGGAGTGGCTGGTGGGTTTGAACCGCCAGCCTTCTGGTTAGCAGTCAAGTGCTTTAGCCACTATGCTACCAGAGCTCCTTGGCCCATTATTTTCATTAACACTCACAACAAATGTTGAGGCTATAATAAAGTTCCCATTTTATAGATGAGAGAATTGAAACTCAGAGAATTAATTAGGTTTCATCCAATGTAATACTGATAACATGAGGGCAAAACGGAGTTTAAACAGATGTCTCTGCCCACAGAGCCCATGGTTTCTTACCATTGTTCTACTCAGCAATGGAAGACATAGATACAAAGACTTCTTTGTTCCTTTGTCAAAAAGAAAGGGGTAAGTTCTCAGCTTGAATCTGAGCATTGAGTTCAGAGTGCTAGTTGTCCTCCAGGGATAGAATTTTACACATATTATCTGTTGTCTCTTTCAGAGTGACTACTGGGAGAAGCTGTGAGCAAATTTAATTATAGTCACCCAATGACCACCATCTGGACAGAGTGGGACCTATGAAACATTTTTTTTCTTGCCACCAAAACATCTCCCTCACCATCTGCCACAGCACCTAAAATTCCCACTGTCACTAATGCCTGTGATTTAACAGTGGTTTTAAAATGGGGTTTGAGATGGGGTTCTGTGGAGAGTCAATGTAAGAAATAAGGTAGAAAACCCTGACTGGAATCTTGATGACAAAAAAAGTTTATGTTCCTGTAGCCCAGCTCATCAGAAACGCCTGTATCTACAGCAATAGTGGGAGCTCTGGTAGTGTAGTGGCTAAGGCACTTGACTGCTAACCAGAAGGCTGGAGGTTCAAACCTACCAGCCACTCCTCAGAAGGAAGGTTGGGCAATCTACTTCTGTAGTGATACTGCCTCAGAAACCCAAGGAGGGATCACTATGAATTGGTCCAACTCAACAGCACATAACAACAACAACAACATAGCAAAGGTGTACAAGCATTTTTGTAGGATTTTCATCTTGTCTCCCCATTTGGTGCTTAATCTCCTCCCTCTACTTTGCTAGATTTCCCATGAGCATTACTGAATACTTCATTTAAGAAATCAACAGAATATAAAGTAGAAAGAAATTATATTTAACAAAGACAAATTCAAATTAGAGGTCAGATAAGTCATAGGAGCAGATCTGAATTGCAATTTTCCAAAACAGAACAAAATAAAATTTGGAAACTGAAGAGACCCTTAGACTCATCTCTTCCAATCCCTTGTGTGATATATGAAGAAGAGGAGGCCAGGAAACAAATAACCAGGGTCCCTATTACAGACAAGTGATAGTGAGGCTACAATGCTTCCAAAGCTTATTTTTTCTCATTATATTCTCCATAAAAAATTAAAGATCACATTCATGAATATCTACTGAATATATTTAAGTGTGTCAACTTTTCCACAGATTCTAGTATTTTTCAGTTCTCATATATATTTAACCCACTCCCAAGTGGTAATAATCTCACTGCCACAGAGTCAATTTCTAATCATAGTGTTCCTATAAGACAGAGTATAACTGCCCCAGAGGGTTTCCAAGGCTGTAAATCCTTACAGAAGCAGAGTACCTCACCTTTCTCCCATGAAGCTGGTGGGTTCAAACCTCTGACATTTTGATTAGCAGCTGAACGCCTTAATGACTACACCATCAGAGCTCTTTGTGGTGATAACAGTATATGGTTATTAAAGCTACTAATGTTGTAGACATTTTTATATATTAACTTATGTATCTAACATATAATGTTATCAACATAAATACATATATTAACTCAAATATATTAATGTTGTTGTTAGGTGTCATGTAGTTGTTTTTGACTCATAACAATCTCATGTGACAGAGTAGAATTTCCCCATAGGGTTTCTTGACTATAATCTTGAGGGAAGTAGAGCATCAGTTCTTTCTTCCACAAAGCCACTGGGTGAATTTGAACGGCCAGACTTTCAGTTAGCAGCTGAGCACCATGGATCTTACATTCATGTTACCTACATATCACACTATAACATTAAAAACATACCACAGATAGTAACTCAATATTCACAAGAAATCTATGAGGTATATACAGTGATTATCATCCCATCTTACAGATGAGAAAACCAAGGTATAAATGAGTGACAAACTTGGCCAAGGCTACCCAGATCGTAATGAGGGAAAGCCTGGATTTGGATGCAGCTATCCATAATCTACACTTTCAAACCTCAGGGCTTCACAGTCTACACTTCACTCTCTTCCCTTTTTCTCACTACTACCATATTCTTTTACTTCCTTCTATCTCTTTCTCAAACTTTGATCTGGTGAGAAATGTGTTCCTCAAAGAAGAAATTAGATGAATTTTGCCACCATCATTCAGCACCCATTTCTTTTTCTTTCTTTGATAGAGATTTTGGTACTTAGTTTTCTTATGAAAAAAAAAAAAATCAAATAGGAAGAATGTGGCTTTTGGAGTTTGACAATCTTGGTTTGAAATTCTGGCTTCACTAATTATGTGACCTGGGACACATAATTATGTCACTAACTATGTGACATGGAACAATTTACTTATTTTCTGAATGTCAGTTTCTTCTTCTGGTAACTAGATAGAAAGAGAGGTCACATAATGGTTACCATCAGACTTAAATGAAATAATTCATATAAATGAATTATTTATATTTGTCTATGAAGTACCAGTTAAAACTATTATTCATATTTATGTACCAACTACTAAAGGCAAAGATGAAGAAATTGCAAATTTTTACCAACAGCAATCTGAAATTGACCAAACAAATAATCAGGATGTAATGATAATTACTGATGATTGGCATGTGAAAGTTGGAAACAAAGAGGCATCCTCATTGAAAAATACAGTCTTGGTGATAGAAATGACACCAGAGATCTCATGATATAACCTTGCATGACTAATGACTTATTCATTGCAAATATCTTTTTTCAACAACATAAACAGCAACTACACACGAGGACCTCACCAGATGGAATAGACAGGAATCAAATTGACTACATCTGTGGAAACATGTGATGGAGAAGTTCAATATTATCAGTCAGAATAAGGCCAGGGTACAACTATGGAACAGACCATCAATTGCTCATCTGCAAGTTTAAACTGAAGTCAAAGAAAATGAAAACAAGTTTACAAGAGCCAAAATATGACCTTGAGTATATCCCACCTGAATTTAGAGACCATCTGAAGAATATATGTGATGCTTTGTAGACCAATGACCTAAGATCAGAAGAGTTGTGGGATGACATCAAGGATGTTATACATGAAGAAAGGAAAAGGTCATTAAAAGACAGAAAAGGAAGAGAAGGGCAAAATGGATGGCAGAAGAGACTCTGAATCTTGCTCTTGAGGGAGAGTAATTAAAGCAAAATGAAGAAATGTTGTAAAAGAGCTAAACAGATTTCAAAGGGCAGCTCAAGGAGACAAGGTAAAATAGTATAATGAATGTGCAAAGACTTGGAGTTGGAAAATCAAAGGGAAGAACAGGCTCAGCATTTCTCAACCTGAAAGAACTGAAGAAAAAATTCAAGCCCCAAGTTGTAATACTGAAGGATTCTATGTGCAAAATATTGAATTATGTAAGAAGCATCAAAAGAAAATGGAAGAGTTCCAGTAAGATTGTAGAATAGCCAGACAAACTACACAGACCCTCTTCAACAAAGAAAAGGGGAAGCAATTAACACAGATACAGAAGATAATCCTGTATCTTGGAGCCCTGAGCTGTTAAAGGAAGGGTACAGAAGTGGACTAAACTCCAACTAGTAGAAGAACTTGCATGAAAAGAACAAAAAAGGAGACATACGGAGCTGCGGTCTGTGAGCAATCCTGATGGCACTGACAGCCTGGATATAGACAAGTGGTGCTGGGACCTACGAATTAACCTAAAAATCGGCCCTGGTAGCCAGGAGCTGCACAGAGGACTGCACTACTGTCTGGTGAGTAAAAAGGCAAGCAGTGAAGAGGGAGACGGGCTGAGCTGTGGACTTTTGCCTGTCAGGAGAGTGCAGCCATTTTCAATGTTTATAAGTGGTTTGACCATTTTGGATATTTCAACCAAAAATGTTCTCTCAGATTCCAGGGACCTAAGAATAGGCTCCACTTGCTGGGGACCAGAAGGACATACTGGACACAAAGGACTGGAAAGTTGTGAATTTCCTTTGTTACTCTTATACCCTACATGCTCTTAGTGAATGGAAATGTGGCCATCCCTCACTCCCACCCAAGTTCTGGGTCACAAGGAATTCCATCCTAGTCTGTGTGCTGTGACAGAGCCTGGGAGCCCTACCTTGCCCAGGTGTTTTTTTACCCTTTTTTTTAGTTTATTTGTTTTTGCCTGTTTTAAAATTATGATTATTACTTTGTTTCATCATTTTTATTGTTATTCTTCCTTCTTTCCTTCCCAGGTTCTAGTTTTCAACTTTTTCTCTTTTCTTTCTTCCTGGTCCCCAATTTTTACTTTCTTGTGGTTCTCCCCATTACTCGTATTCCTTTTTGCATTTTTCCCAATTCTTTCTTCATTAGTCTCCTACTCTACCTCTATTCTCTTATTCCCCCTTCCCAAGATATTGCACACTTTTTTTTTTCCTTTCTTTCTTCTTTTCTCTTTTTCTATGCATATTTCTTTTGGCTTTTTAAAGCATTTCTTTAAATATTTTCTCTTATTTACTGTCCTTTTCGCTCTCTCTCTCTTTTTTTTTTTTCTTTTTTCTCTTTTTGGTGATTCTTCCTATGCGCTTATGCAGTATGTTTTTTGTTGACTTGCTTTTACTATTTTTTTTTTTTACGGTTTTTGATTGTTGTTTTTGTGTAACTGAGTGGGAGACAGCAACCATGACCATATGACACAACCACACCCACACTTCCTTCAACTTCACTTACTGAGTGAGAGCCACCACTTCCTTTTGCACCAACTGGCCAATGATACACAACCACCAATAAGAGCCTGACTCACCCTTAAGTGCTCTTCACAAACAGTTAAAGGAGATCTGTGCAGCCACTCTCATTCTCTATCAAATCCACCAGGAGACAGGGGGTAAGTGCATAAGTGCTGCCAACTAGCAAATGGAGGAGCACAGAACCCTGCTTAATCAGATATAGCCAACAAAGAAAATGAAAATCTTGGGAAAATCACTCCAACATGCAATCACCAACTAAATATAAATACAACAGAGTTGCAATGTCTCAGAGACAATAGACCATCACAGTCCACACAAAGAAGCAAGATAAAGTGTTAGAAACAAGGGAGCAAGATACAGACCCAAAACACATCCCTGAGGAAAAAGCAGCATTGGAACTCCCTGATAAGGAACTTAAAAGAATTATACTTAGGTATGTTTAATAGACTGAGAGTTCATTCAAGGAAAACACTGACAAAACCCTAGAACAATTTTGGAAGAAAATACAAGTATAAAATGACAAAATAAATGAATAATTAGAAATTATACAAAATCTACAGATAATCCAGAAGATTAATACTAAATTTCCAGAAAGAAATAACACATTGAAAGGACAAAGGAGTAAAATTGAATCAATGGAAGACAGAATTAATGAGCTTGAAGACAAATACCTGAATACTTCTTTGGAAAAGGATCAGTCAAGAAAAAGATCAAAACAAAATGAAAAATGCCTAAGATTTATGTGGGATACCATCAAAAGAAATTACCTACATGTGATTGCAATTCCAGAACAGGAAGAGAAAAATAAAACCACTGAGAAAATTGTCCAAGATTTGTTGGAAGAGAACTTCCCTGATATGATGAAAGATGAGAATATGTCCATTCAAGAAGTCCAATAAACCCCAGACAATATAGACTAAAATCACATATCATC
>NW_006921797.1:2178062-2178530 GCF_000298275.1 Orycteropus afer afer | reverse complement strand
AGGAGTGGCTGGTGGGTTTGAACACCCAGCCTTCTGGTTAGCAGTCAAGTGCCTTAGGCACTACACTACCAGAGTTCCTGATAAGAAGATTGGACACTGTGAAAATGTCATTGTACCCAAAGCAATCTATACCTTCAATGCAATCCCAATACAGATCCCATCAACATTCTTTAAGGATATGGAAAAACCTATCACTAACCTTATATGGAAAGGAAAGAGATCTCAGATAAGCAAAACACTATTGAATAAGAAGAATAAGGCAGGAGGTCTCACACTCTGGATCTCAAAACCTACTATACAGCCACAGTAGCAAAACTGCCTAGAATTGGTACAACAACAGACATATAGACCAGTGGAATAGAATTGAGAACCCAGAAATAGATTAATCAACCTATGGTCAGCTTATCTTTGACAAAGGGCTGAAATCCATTACATAGGGAAGGGATTATCTGTTTAACCAATGGTGCT
>NW_006921797.1:2167317-2177712 GCF_000298275.1 Orycteropus afer afer | reverse complement strand
CAATGACGTATCAGACAAGGGACTTACCTCTAAAATTTATAGAAAATTCCAACACCTCAACAATAATAAGACAAATAATCCAATGGGCATGAATAGACACTTCACTAAAGAGGATATTCAACCAGTCAACAAACAACACATGAAGAAATGTTCACAATCATTACCTGTGGTAGTTAAGCTTGTGTGTCAATTTGGCTGGCCTGGTTGAGTGGCTGGGCAGTTGGATGTAGTTATTCCCCATGGTGAGATTGGTAATTAACTCCGTGGTGGAATCTACTGGAGCAGCTGAGTAGCTGCTTTAGGGTTGTGGGCTGCTTCCAGTATATAAGAAGCAGCTTTGAGGAAGGTCTCCAGTTGATGGCATGTTTGAATCCTGTATGTAGCTGAGTCATTGTTCAGCAGCCTCTCTTGTTGCTCTGCCAATCTTGGGATTTCTAATGGACTTGAATTAATGGCCTGCTCTGTGGCTTGGTAATATCAGGACAGTGCCTTTTCACTTATTGACCTTGGGTTTGTCAGCCTCAGCAGCTAGCAGCTGCCTGAGTGTAGAGATGCCTCTAGCTTTGCTGGGCCCAGAACAAGAGGCAGAGCTGAACTCCAAGGTCTAGGGCTTTTTACCCAGTCCCTAGAGCCCTGCACTTTGAACTTGAATTTCTAGCCTCCAAAATTGTAAGAATTAACTTCTGTTTGTTAAAGCCATCCCATTTGTGGTATATTCTTGTCAGAGTGACACTAGGTAAACAAAACATTAGCTGTTAGAGAGATGCAAATCAAAACAACAATGAGATACCATCTTTCCCCAGCACAAGGAGCAAAGCTCAACAAGACAGAAAATAATGAATGCTGGTGAGGATGTGGAGAGATTGAGACTCTCATACACTGCTGGGACAGTCAAATGATACAACCATTGTGGAAGGCAATATGGTGATTCCTTAAAAAGTTGAAATTAGAAACACCATTTGACCCAGCAATCCCATTACTAGGTATATATCCAAAAGAAGTGAGAGCCAGGACAAGAACAGATATATGCACACCCATATTCATCGCAGAACTATTTACAATAGCAAAAAGATGGAAACAACTGAGGTGCCCATCAATAGAATGGATACCAAAACTATGGTACATACACACAATGGAATACTATGCAACCCCAAAGAATAATAAAGAATCTGCAAAACACCACATAACATGGATGAACTTAGAGGACACTCTGCTTAGTGAAATAAGTCACTCACCAAAGGACAAATATTATGTTAGTCTGTTATTGTAAAACGTCAAGGAAATATTTACATATGGAAAGATATTTTCTTTGTTGATTACCAGGGGTGAGAGGGAATGAGAGAGAACACTGCTAGTTAGCTAGAGACAAGTATTGATTTGGGTGAAGAGAAGGTTAATGTACCAAATGTGAGTGATTGACACAGTGGCATTGAAGAAGAGGAAGACATAGAGAGGTATAGAAGAGGTATAGACAACAAAGATGAATCTTTTTGCATATACAGTACTGTGTTGTCAGTGAAGGCAAACATGGATATACAGGTAGATAGATGGGTGGACAGGCTGAACAATTAGGTATGTCTGTGCAGGGGGGAGTGTGCCCATGATGTCATACAGGTTTGGCAGACAATGTTTCTACAAGTATATTTGCATGTTCTGTAAGAATTCCCTGGTATATAGTGGAGCTGACAAGGGACAAGGTTGTAGTCACTTCTTGGCCACAGCCAGCTACCCAAAGGAAGCAAGTAGCTGGACCACTGGGCTCAGAACCATGGTCACAGGTACATCAAGCTCAATTGGTATGACATACTACACAAAAACATTGTTCCACACCCAACTTTGGCAAGTAGTGACTGGAATCTTAAAAGCTTGCAAGTGGTCATCTAGATGCAACGATGGGTCTTTCCTCATCCAGAGCAAAGAATGAAGAAAATCAAAGATACATGGAAACAATCAGTCCAAGTGACTGGTACACCATGCAATCCTCAGCCTATATGACTATGAGACCAGAAGAACTAGATGGTGCCTGGCTACTGCTGTCAACCATCGGAGGGGGATCTATGTAGGAGATCCTGGATAGAATGGGAGAACGATGTGGAACAAAACTCAAAATCATTTGAAAAATAAAAGGACTAGGTTTGCTGATCTGGTATAGCCTGATGGAACCCTGAGACTATGGCCCTAGCTGCCCTTCAGGTCTGGAATTGAACCCACTCTTTTGGTTTCCAACCAAACAAGACACAGACAAATGAGGTGAACATTTACACTGGGTTGATACGCTACTTGAAGAGAACAACCATGGGAGAATAGAAAGGCTGTGTATGCACAGAGAGACAGCTTGGGGGACAGGAATGAATGGGAGGGAAGGATACAGGAAAGAGGTAACAACTGGGAGGAAGTGGGAGGGGAGCTGTTGCATTGTGAGAAATTGCAGTCAATATCATGAGACAAAGTGTATGTGAGCTGCTGCATGGAAAATGAATTTGCTCTGTAAACTTTCACCCAAATCACAATAATTGTTTTAAAAAAAGAAGATAGAAGAAATATTCAGAGTCACTGTACCAAAAAAGAATTGATCAAAGTTCGACCATTTCAGGAAGTACTATATGCTCAAGAATCAATGGTAATGACGGAAAAGTCCAAGCTGCACTGAAGGAATTGGTGAAAAATAAGATTCCAGAAATTGACTGAATACCAACTGAGATCTTTCAACAAATGGATGCAGCACTGGAGTGTTAACTCATCTCTACCAAGAAATTCAGAAGACAGCTACCTGACCTAACAACTCAAAGAGCTCCATATCTGTGCCCCTTCCAAAGAAAAGTGATTCAACAGAATGTGGAAATCACTGAACAATATCATTAATATCACACACAAGTGAAATGTTGTTGAAGATAATTCAAAAACAATTGCAACAGTATATTAACAGGCACTTGCCAAGAATTCAAGCCAGATTCAGAAGAGGGTGTGGAATGGCATATCATTGCTAGTGTCAGGTGCATCTTGGTTGAAAACAAAGCATACCAGAAAGATGTTTACCTGTGTTTTTTGTTTTGTTTTGTTTTGTTTTTTGGCTTTTGACTGTGTAGATAATAATAAATTAAAAATAACATTGCTAAGAATGGGAATTCCAGAACACTTAGTTGTGTTCATAAAGAACTTGTCCAGAGACTGTGGTTTGAACAGAACAAGGGGATACTGTGTGGTTTAAAATCAGGAAAGGTGTGTGTCAGAACTGTATCCTTTCACTATACTTATTCAGTCTGCATGCTGGTCAAATATCTGAGATGCTGCACTATATGAAGAAGGGTGCAACATCAGGATGGAAAGATTAACAACCTGCAATGTGCAGATGACTCAACCTTGCTTACTGAAAGTGAAGATGACTTGAAGCATATACTGATAAAGATCAAAGACTACAGCCTTTAGCACGAATTGCACCTCACCATAAAGAAAACAAAAATCCTCACATCTGCACAATAAGCAATATCATGACAAATGGAGAAAAGAATGATATTATCAAAGATTTCATTTTACTTGGATCCACAATCAATGCCTACAAAAGCAGCAGTCAAGAAAGAAAATGATATATTGTAATGGACAAATCTGCTGCAAAAGATTTCTTTAAAGTATTTAAAAGTGAATATGTCATTTTGAAGAGGTGGGCCTGACTCAAGCCATGGTATATTGAAAAGCCTTACATACTTGTGAGAACTGGACAATGAATAAAGACTGCAGAATTGATATATTTGAATTGTGGTGTTGGTGAAGAATATTGAATATACCATGGACTTCTAGAAGAACAAACAAATCTGTCTTGGAGGAAATGTAGATGGAATACTACTTAAAGTGAGAAAAGCCAGACTTGGTCTCTCATATATTGGTCATGTTCTCAGAAGGGACCAATCTTGGAGAAGGATATCATGCTTGGTAAAGAAGAGGGTCAGCAAGAAAGGATAAGACCCTCAACAAGATGGACTGACACAGTGACTGTATTGATGGTCTCAAGCATCGCTGTGATTGTGAGGATGATGCAGGACTGGGCAATGTTTTGTTCTGTTGCATATAGGGTTGCTAAGAGTCAGAACCAACATGATGGTACCTAACAACAACAACATGAAATACCTCACATCTAGTAGTCTTTATCATTGTATCTAGTTCATTACCTATACAGAACCCTTATTATAGTTTATGTCCTTGGATTCTCAAGTGAAATAGAAGCAAGAGTTAAACCACATTCATCAAAGGATGGATGGAGGGTTTCAGTAATAATCTAGGTGACACATGTAAGCTATCAGCCAGTTTTCTCACACCAGCTGTGTATGTGTGATACCCAATAGAGTGAATGTTTAACAATTAAACTAGTCTAAAATATGTAATGTGGAAGGAATCAAATTGAACATCAGTTGTGATTATCCACTTGAAAATCTCATTAAAAAATGAATTATGGAATAGTGGACTAATTAAGACCATGTGGAAATGTGTTTTCTTTTTTGCATGGAAGTTGTTTAGATTTTTTTTTTTTATGAACCAAACAGAAGGGTTTGATGTATCAATTAAACACATTTAAAAAAAAAAAAAATTCAAATGCAAAAAACTAACATTTACTGAGTGCCTACTCAATGAAACACATTTTAAATAATCCTCATGGCAATCCTGTATATTATTTACTTTTACTCTGATTTTCTTGATGAAGAAAATGAGGCTCAGGAAAGTTTAATAATTTACTTAGGTTGGATAGTTACTAAGCTCTAGAGCTGGGATTTCATTCTGTAACTAATTTCCAAGCTCTTTCCACTAAATGCTGAGATAAGTCATTTCTGATAGATGTTATGATTGTAGATGTGATACAAAATATTTCATTATTAATGAATATGCATTAGAATTTTACTTCACAAACACTCATCCACATTAGTTGACTAGTCTGTCTCCTACTCTAGACCATAACTTCCATAAGCAGGGTCATTATCTGTTGTGTTCACCAATGTATCCCCACCACCCAGCTCACTGTCTGCCACATAATAAGGTCTTCAATGAACATTTGCTGAATGAAGAAGTGAATGTTGGACTGACTAGAATAGAGCTTAGTTCCTCATCATCCTTTCACAGGTGGTGAAACTGAGGAAAGAAGGAGTGCTTTGCAAACAGTTACATAATCATTCAGTGAAAGAGTGAAAGTTAGAAACCCAGAGCCCTCTGAGTAAAAATTCCACTGCTGAGCTAAATGAGCCAAGTTGCTAGTGTAAATGGCAGGTGCATTATTTAACTTGAGTTTCCATCCTTCTGAAATAGAAATCAAAAACATCTTAATTACATGGTCAACAGCTGGTCAACATACTGTGGCAAAGGTCACAAGTGACCCTACATCATTCTCCAGTCAGAAGAATCCAAACATGGTTGAATTAGCTATTGTGCAATAAAAATTCAAAGAATACATTTTCATTTGATTCTTCTTAAAGAGTTGATAGTGTTCAGCAGTACCTTTCTTCTTTACTTCTACAACTTGCCAGCAAATGAGGCCATTCACCGAATAAATCCTCTCGGTCTCAAGACAGAGGTGAAAGGTCTTTTTTTGTACTTGTTATGAGACACCTTCAAGAGACCATTGAGTATTACTTACTCTGTTCTTCTACATGATACCAAAAATGAAGGGGTGGGTGGAGAAATAGGAACCTGCAAAAAAAAAATCGAAGGAGCAGTTAGTGAAGAAAGGAGATCACTGTCCTCTAAACCAAAGTTGTAAAACATTTAAACAAGAAGAGAATAATCAACAACATGAAAATAATCAGGTTGAGAAGTGAGGAAAGATGGGGAGAGAGAATTAACCATTGGATGTATCCATTGGAAAGTTATGTTGTTGTTGTTGTTATTTGCCCTCGAGTTGGAGCCGACTCATAGCGACCCCTCCTTGGGTTTCTGAGGCAGTATCACTATAGGGTGGATTGCCCAAACTTCCTTCCGAGGAGTGGCTGGTTGGTTTGAATCACCAGTCTTCTGGTTAGCAGTCAAGTGCCTTAGGCACTACGCTATGAAAATTATAGCACTTTAGGAAAATTAAAGTTTTGGTATATTGCAAATATTGATTTTTCTGACAACTCCACAGACTATGTTCTCCCTGAGATTGGGACTGGATATCTTGGTGCCATTTGTGTCAGCTACTCTACAGTCAAGATTAAGTTTCAGAGTCTCTTAAAACATCCATTTTTGTTTTTTCTGTCTCTCCTATCTTTTCAATGACCTTCTGGTTTCTTCATGTATGATGTCCTGGATGTCATACCACAACTCAACTGGTCTTTCATAATTAGTATTTAATGCATCAAATATATCATTGAGATGGTCTCTAAATTAAGGTGGGATATGTTCAAGGTCATACTTTGGCTAATAAGGGCTTCTTTAAACTTTCTTCACCATCAACTTTAGCTTGCATATGAGCAATTGATGGTCTGTTCCACAGTCTGTCCCTTGTTCTGACTGATGATATTAAACTTCTCCATTGTCTCTTAGCCCAGACGTAGTCGATTTGATTCCTGTGTATTCCATCTGGCGAGGCCCAAGTGTATAGCCATTGTTTACATTGTTGGAAAAAAAAAAAAGTATCTCTAATGAATAGGTCATTAGTTTTGCAAAATTCTATCATGCAATCTCTAGCATTGTTGCTATCACCAAGGCCATATTTTCCAACTGCTGATCCTTCTTTGTTTCCAACTTTCAACGCAATCAACAGTAATTATCAGTGCATCTTGATTGCGTATTTTATCAATTGCAGACTGCAGAAGTTGGACATAATCTTCAATTTCCTCATCTGTGGCATTAGTGATTGGTGTGTAAATTTGAATAATAGTAGTATTAACTGGTCTTCATAATAGGCATATGGAAATTTTCCTATCACTGACAGCATTGTACTTCAGGATAGACCTTGAAATGTTCTTTTTGATGATGAATGCAACCATTCCTCTTCAATTTGTCGTTCCCAGCATAGTAGAACATAAGATTGTGCAATTTAAAATGGGCCATAACTTAACTGTCCATTTCAGCTTACTGTTGCCTAGTATGTTGATTTATATGCATTCCATGTCATTTTTGACAACTTCCAAGTTTGCTAGATTCATACTTCATACATTCCACATTCTGATTACTAATGGATTTTTGCTGCTGTTTGTTCTTATTTTGAGTCATCTTACATCAGCAAATGAAGGTACTGAAAGCTTTACTTCATCCACATCATTAAAGTCAACTCTACTTTCAGAAGATAGCTCTTCCCCAGTCATATTTTGAGTGCCTTCCAACTTCAGGGGCTCATCTTCCTGTACTATAGCAAGCAATTTTCTGATGCTATTCATAAGGTTTTCACTGGCTAATTTTTCAGAAGTTATTCTCTAGGTCCTTCTTTCTAGTCTATCTTAATCTGGAACTTCCACTGACTCTGGTCCACTACGGGTAATCCTGCTCATATTTGAAATACCAGTCACATAGCTTCCAGCATCACAGCAACACACAAGCCACCATAGTAATGGCAAACTCATAGACAACCTGAATAGATTGCAAAGAGTAACTCATGAAGACAAAGTATTATAATGAAATGTACCAAGACTTACAAAACCAAAAAGGAAAAACACGTTCAGCTGAAAGAACTGAAGAAAATTTCAAACCTCAAGTTACAATAGTGAAGGACAGTGCAGTGGTTAAGTGCTTTGCTGCTAACCAAAAGTTCAGCAGCTCAAATTCACCAGCTGCTCCCTGGGAGAAAGAGGTAGCAGACTGCTTCCATAGAGATTTACAGCATTTGAAACCCTATTAGGGTAGTTCTCCTCTGTCTTATAAGGTCACATGACTCAACAGCAATGGGTTTGTTATTTTTGGTTTGTCAGCAAAATATCAAATGAAGCACAAAATATCAAAAGAAGATGGAAGGAATACAAAGAATTGCTGTACCAAAAAGAATTGGTCAGCATTCAGCAATTTCAGAGATTGCGATTCATAGTGACCCCTCCTTGGGTTTCCAAGGCAGTATCACTACAGAAGTAGATTGCCCAGCCTTCCTTCCAAGGAGTGGCTGGTGGGTTTGAACCACCAGCCTTCTGGTTAGCAGTCAAATGCCTTAGGCACTACACCACCGGAACTCCTGTATATGATTAAGAAGCGATGGTAGTGAAGGAAGAAATCCAAGCTGCACTGAAGACATTGGTGAAAAATAAAGTCTTAGGAATTAGTAAAATATGAATTGAGATGTTTCAACAAACAAGTGCCAACACTGGAAGCACTCACTCCTCTATTCTAAGAAATTTGGAAGATGGCTACCTGGCCAACAAATGAAGAGATCCATATTTGTGTCCATTCCAAAGAAAGGTGATCCAACAAAATGAGGAAATTATCAAATAATATCACATGCAGGTAAAACTATGCTGAAGATAATTCAGAAACAGTGGCATTAGTACATAGATAATGAACAACTAGAAATTCAAGCCTTATGAAGAAGAGAATGTAGAATGAGGGACATCACTGATGATGTCAGATGGATCTTGGCTGAAAGCAGAGAATACCAGAAAGATGTTTGCTTGTTTTATTGATTATGCAAAGGCATTCAACTATGCAGATCAAAAAAATTATGAGTAATATTGCAAAGAATGGGAATTCCAGGACACTTTATTGTGCTCATGAGGAACTGTTCATAGACCAAGAGGCAGTCATTTGAACAGAGCAAGGGAATATTTCATGGCTTAAAATCAGGAAATGTGTGTCAGGGCTACATAATTTCACCATATTTAGTCAGTCTCTATGTCAGGGAAATAATCTGAGAAATTGGACTATATGAAGAATGTGACATCAGAATTGGAGGAAGACTCATTAATATGCAGATAATACAACCTTGCTTGCTGAAAGTGAAGAGGACTTGAAGGACTTCCTGATGAATATCAAACACTACAGCCATCAGTATGGATTGCACCTTAATATAAAGAAGCAAAAGTCCTCACAACTGGACCAATAAATAAGCAGCATCACGATAAAGAGAGAAAATATTGAAGTTGTGGATAATTTCATTTTACAGGGGTCCACAATCAGTGTCCATGGAAGCAGCAGTCAAGAAATCCAACAATGGGAGTTCTGGCAAGATGGCGGACTATGCAGAAAGACTGCACAGACCCTCTTCAACAAAGAAAAGGGAAACCAATTAACACAAACACAGAAGATAATCCTAGACCCCTGAGCCTTGAAGGGAAGTATATAGAAGTGGACTAAACCCCAAGTAGCAGAAGAATTTCCATGAAAATACCAAAAAAGGAGACAGACGGAGCTGTGGTCTGGCAGCGATCCTGAGCAATCCTGACGGCACAGCACAGACAGCTTTGAGAGTGCCGAGTGGTGGTAGGACCTAAGAGTTAACCTAAAAATCAGCCCTGCTAGCCAGGGATTGCACTGAGGACTACTCTGGTGGCTGGGGAATAAACAGAGAAGGTGAAGAGAAACGCGGGCTGAGCTGTGGAATTTTGCCTGTCCAGAGGGCACTGCTATTTTGAATATTCTTAAGTGGCTTGACCATTTTGGATATTTAAAGAGACAGAGCTCTTGCAGATTCCAGGGGCTTAAGAACAGGTTCTGCTTGCCAGCAACCCAAGAACACTCCAGACCTGCAAGACTGAAAATGTGTGACATTCCTCTTGTTACTCTTATACCCCACACCTGTTTGGTGAATGGAGGTGTGACCATCCCACACTCCCACCTACCTTCTGGGCCCACATGATCTCCATCAAAATCTGTGTGCTCAAACGGAGCCTGGGTGCCCTGCCCTGTCCTCCATCAATTTTTTTTTTCTCTTTTTAATTTTTTTTTCTTTTTCACTTTTTTTTTCTGGTGATTAGTTTGCTTGTATTTGTCTGTTTTAAAACAACTATTATTATTAATACTTTTGTCCTTTTTACTATTATTCTTATTCTTCCATTGCAGGTCCTAGTTTTCAGCTTTTTGCTTTTCCCTGTACCTGGTTGAAAAAAATTTTTTTAATTTAATTTCCCCCCCATTTTTCTCATGGTTAACTCCATTCCTTTTATTTCTTTTTGTATTTTTTCCATTTTTTTCTTCATTATTGTCTTTCTCTACCTTTTTTCTCTTAGTGCCCTATCCCCAGATATTTCAGGTTTTCTTCTTTTTTTCTTCTTCTTTTTCCCTTTTTTCTTTTTTTGGTTAATGTTCCTGTGTGATTACATGGTGTGTTTTTTTCCATGTGCTTTTAGTTTTTTGATGGTTATTCCATTGGAATTTGTGTCTAAATAAGTGGGAGACAGCAACAGTCCCCATAAGACACAACTACACCCACACCTCCTGCAACTTCACTTACTGAGTGAGAGCCACTTCCTCCTTCTCCACCAATGGGCCAAAAATAAAAAAAAACACCAAGAAGAG
>NW_006921797.1:2146491-2160983 GCF_000298275.1 Orycteropus afer afer | reverse complement strand
AAAGAAAGAAAGAAAGAAAGAAATCCAACAATGTATTTCATTGGGCAAATCTGCTGCAAAAGACTTCTTTAAAGTGTTCAAAAACAAAGATGACAATTTGAGGACTAGGTAGGCATGACCCAAGGCATGATATTTTCAATCACCTCATATACATGTGAAAGCTGAACAATTAGTAAGGAAGACTGAATAAGAATTGATGCATTTAAATTATGGTATTGATGAAAAATATTGAATATATCATGGACTTCCAAAAGAATAAACAATTTGTCTTGGAAGAAGTAGAGCCAGAATATTTCTTAGAATGGAAGAGGGCAAGACTACATTTCACATACTTTGATCATGTTGTCAGAAGAAACCAGTCCCTGGAGAAGGACCTCATGCTTAGTAAACTAGAGTGTTAGTGAAGATAAGGAAGACCCTCAAGGATATGAATTGATATAGTAGCTGCAACAATGGGCTCAAACATAGCAACTATTGTGAAAATAGCACAGGACTGGACAGTGTAACGTTCCGTTGTACATAGGGTTGCTATGAGTCAGAACTGACTTGACAGCACCTAACAACAATAACAATCTTGGTGCCCACAGTACCCTGTAAAATGCCTGACACATAAAGGGAACTTAAATATTTGTTGACTGTACACAAAAATAAATGTGCTAAAACAAAATAAAATGTGTAGTTGATTTTGGAGGAATACATCCAAATGACATTAAAATTGCTCTTAATAAGAAGTACCAATGTTTTCTAAATTAAATCACTAGGTCTAAAATTATCACCATACATTTGGCTTCTCCCCAGTAGTCCCAGAAGCCAAAACAACTATTCAGTTCCTATGGAGAACATATAATTTACTGTCTGCAAAGATAGTCTCACACATTAGAAGCAAACCCTAAATTTCCGTACTTAGAGTGACCTTCTAAGTTGCTGCTGTGAGGTCATTAGTGTTATAATTTTATGCAAGATTAGGCATGTAATTATGTGTTAAATAGTTCTGTTGGCTCCTGCTTCCTCATTTAATAAAGCAGAGTGCAATAAGGGTGTCCCATATGTGTAGCTTAAGGCCACTGACACTAGGAAACTGCCTCCACTTTGCCTTTCCCTGCTCTGTCTACCACCCATCCTAGCAGATTTTGCCTGGAGGCCTTACATTGCTAGACAGTAAGAAGCTATTGTACAAAGTGGCACTTGCAGGAGAGCTACTTTTCAGCTGAAACCTCTAGAGACAATGGGCTCCATCTAAAGAACTCAATTCAAATGAAATCTAAACCTGAGAAGTTATGTCAGTGTTTCTTACCTTGGTGGCATACCAGAATTACCTGGGCAGGTGTTTTGTTTGTTTGTTTGTTTGTTTAACATACCAATGCTAGGAACCCACCCCTACAGGTTCTCATTGGTCTAAGGTGGGACCCCAGCACCAGCATTTTTTAAAAGTGCCACCAGATGATTATGATGTGCATCCTGGTTCAGAGCACTGTCATTTAGGTTCCTCCTGCTCAGAACTTAGTGTTTATGAGAAAGTGCTTCAGATTTATTATCTCAATGTCACAGAAAACTGTTTCTCCTCTATTGAGTGCCAGTTATGTATAGAAAAAAAAAAAATTAATAGTCTCAATGTATGAGTAGTCTCTTAATTATCTAGTGCTAATATAACAGAAGGAGCTCTGGTAGCATAGTGGCTAAAGCACTTGACTGCTAACAAGAAGGCTGGCAGTTCAAACCCACCAGCCACTCCTCAGAAGGAAGGTTGGGCAATCCTACTTCCATAGTGATACTGCCTCGGAAACCCAAGGAGGGGTCGCTATGAGTCGGGGCCGACTCGACGGCACATAACAACAACAACAACAACAACAATATAACAGAAATACCATAAATGGGTTGTTTTACCAAACAGAAATATATTTTCTCACAGTTTAGGAGGTGAAAAGTCCTAATTCATTCAGAGTGTCAGCTCTAGGAGTAGGCTTTCTCTGTTGACTCTGAAGGAAGGTCCTTATCTCTTTGAATTTCTGCTCCTGGGCAATCTTCATGTAGCTTGGCATCTCTCTTTCCCTGTCTCTGCTTGTTAGCTTGCTTTTAATCTCTTCCATATTTCAAAAGATTTTAACACAAGATATACCCTACACTAATCCTGTCTCATTAACGTAACAAAGACAACCTATCCCAATGGGATTGTAACCACAGACATAAACCCACTGCCACTGAGTCAATTCCAACTCATTCCCATCAGGTTTCTGAGGTGGTAAATCTTTACAGAAGTAGATTGCCCTGTCTTCCTTCTGCGGAGTGCCTGGTGGGTTTGAACTGCCAGCCTTCTTCTGTTAGCAGTCAGATGCCTTAGGCACTGAGCCACCGAGCTCCTTAACCACAGACACAGAGGTTACGATTTACAACACCTATCATTTGGGACACAATTCAACCCATAAATTTTACCCTTTGGTGTTGTTATTGGCTGCCATCGAGTCTCTTCTGACTCATAGTGACCCTATGCACAACAGAATGAAACACTGCCCATTCATACGTCATCCTCACAATCATTGCTATGTTTAAGTCCATTGTTGCAGCCACTGTGCATCTTATTGAGGGTCTTTCTCTTTATCGCTGACCCTCACTTTACTAACCATGATGTCCTTCTCTGGGAATTGATCCCTCCTGACAGCATGTCCAAAGTACGTGAGACAAATCTCACCATTCTCACTTCCCAAGGAGAATTCTGGTTTTACTTCTTCCAAGACATGTTTGTTCATTCTTCTGACAGTCCATGTTGCATTCAATATTCTTCACCAACACTACAATTCAAATGCACAAATTCTCATTCACTCTTCCTTATTAATTGCTCAGTCTTACACACATATGAGGCCACTGAAAATATTTAAGTGGCATCTTTGCTTTTGAACACTTTAGGTCTTCTGCAACAGATTTGCCAAATGCAATACATCTTTTGATTTCTTGACTGCTGCTTCCATGGGCATTGATCATCAACACAAGTAAAATTAAATCCTTGACAATGTCAATATTTTCTCTGTTTATTATGATGTTGCTTATTGATCCAATTGTGCAGATTTTTGTTTTCTTTATATCGAGGTGCAATCCATACTGAAGGCTGTAATCTCCATCATTATGTGCTTTAAGTGTCCTTCACTTTCAGCAAGCAAGGTTGTATCATATACATATCGCAAGTTATTAGTGATTCTTCCTCCAATTCTAATGCCACATTCTTCTTCATATAGTCCAGCTTCTTGGGCTGTATGAAGCTCAGCATACAGATTGAATAAATATGGTGAAAGGATACAACCCCGATGCACACTTTCCTGATTTTAACCATGCAGTAACCCTTTCTTCTGTGTAAACAACTGCTTCTTGGTGTATGGGCAGGTTCCTCATGAGCATAATTAAGTGTTCTGTAGGTCCCATTCTTTGCAATGTTACCCATAATTTGTTACAATCCACAAAGCTGAATGCCCTCGCATGGTCAGTAAAGCACAGGTAAGCATCTTTCTGCTATTCTCTGCTTTCAGCCAAGATCCATGTGATGTCAGCAGTGATATTCTTTGTTCCATGTCCTCTTCTGAATATAGCTTGAATTTCTGGGAGTTCTCTGTTAATGTGCTGCTAGGAATGCTTTTTTGTAAATTATCTGCAGTAAAACTTTACTTACATTCAATATTAATACTATTGTTCAATTATTTCTGCATTCACCTGTCTTTGGAATGGGCAAAAATGCTGATCTTTTCCAGGTGGTTGGCTAGGTAGCTGTCTTCTCAATTTCTTGGCATAGATGAGTAAAAGCTTCCAGCCTTGGATCTGTTTGTTGGAATATCTCAAGTGGTATTCATTCCATCAGTTGCTGAAAGCTTGTTTTTCACTATTCCCTGCAGTGTAGCTTAGAGTTTTTCCTTCAGTCCGTCAGTGCTTTATCATATGCTACCTCCTGAGATAATTGAATATTGACCGATTCTTTTTAGTACAGTGATTCTGTGTATTCCTTCCATCTTCCTTTGATACTTCCTACATCATTCAATATTTTGCCCATAACATCCTTCAATATTGCAACTTGAGGCTTGAATTTTTTTCTTCAGTTTTTTTTTTATTTAGCACTTACTGTAGCTGTCCTTTATTCTTGCCCACCTCACCCTGTCTTCTTTTACATTGGTCATATTGTGCTGGCTTCCACTATGTTGTGTATTGCCATAATTCACCATAATTAACACTTTTGTACTATTTAGTTAGCAATTCTCCCTCCCTCTACCTCTCATCCCTGGTAACCATCAAAGAATGCTTCTGTGTGTAAATTTATTCTTGATTTTTCATGATAGTGGTTTCATATAATATGTGTCCTTTTATGATTGACTTATTTCACTCAGATCATGTCTTCCAGATTCATCCATGTCATAAGATGTTTCATGTATTCATTATTATTCTTTATCATTGCACAGTGTTGTTCCATTGTAGGTATGCACCAGAGTTTGTTTATCCATTCATCTATTGATAGACATCTATGTTGTTTCCATATTTTTGCCATTGTGAATAATACTGTGATGAACATGGGTGTGCATATATCTATTCATGTCAGAACTCTTATTTCTGAAGGAGTGGCTTTGCTGGATTGTATGGTATTTCTTTTTCTAGCTTTTTAAGGAAACACCATACCATTTTCCACAGTGGTTGACGATTTTAGTCCCACCAGCATTAATTGTTCTCTAGTTTTTAATTGCCAGGGTAAGATGGTATTTCATTGTCATTTTGATTTATCTCTTTAATGGCTAATGATCACACACATCTTTTCATATATTTTTTCACTGCTTGAATGTCTTCTTTGATGAAGTGTCTGTTCATGTCTTTGCACATTTATTAATTAGATAGTCTTTTTTCGTGTTGAGGTGTTCAAATTTTCCATAAATATTGGAGATTAGACCCTTATCAGACATGACATTGCCTAAAATGTTTTCCCAATCTGTAGGTACTCTTTTTACTCTTTTGGTGAAGTCTTTTGTTGAGTATAGATAATTAATTTTGAGGAGGTCTCAGTTACTGTGTTAGACTGGGTTCTCTAGAGAAACAAAACCCAGCAAAGCTTATATATATATATAAAGAGAGAGAGAAATTTATCTTAGGAAAATGGCTCACAAACGTATAGAAGCTAGCAAGTCCAAAGTCCAAACATCAGGCTAGAGGCATTTCTTAGCTTCCACAACCACAGGGGCTGAGGAGCTCAAGGCTGGCAGGCAGTACACTGGCTGTTGACTCCAACAAATGACGAATCCAAGATCTCCAGGCTGAATAGTGGACTGCTCACTCACGGACAGTTGTAGGCAGCTCAACAGAATCCTGATCTACCGAAGAATGTCTCTCTTCCCAGGATGTCCCTGGAGATCTTGGAAGCAGGCCACACCCCTAGGGAAACTCCCCTTGAGCAGATTGGCCACTCAGAACACAGTCATCCAATCCCATAATGGGAACAACCACACAGAAGTGAGGTCCAGCCAAGTTGACACACAGCTCCAACTATCACAGTCCACCCCTTGTCAACTTGGCAGTTGTACACATCTTCTTAACCATATATAATCTCTAAATAAGGACAATTATAGAGACATATTTGTGCCTAACATGATATGCTAACACACATACAACCAAAATGAATTAACCTTATTTACATTTCACAGTTCATAACAGAAGGAAACAAAAATATTTGATGCACATATACAATGAAGAAATATAACAATCACGGTCCTCATTTCTGCAACTAGTCATGTGGTCATAGTTGATATTCAGAACTACCTTCTTCCACCACCCATTCTGTATTTCCCTTACCCTCAGCAAGCACCTCAGCTGGTCGTGGTTCTTTGCCTGGTGGGGTGACCCAAACCTTCATTCCTGAAGGGTGTGGGCCGTTAGCCGTCATATCAGAATTGGGTTGCTGTAATTTTTCATTGACTTTAATCACAGGGCATGATAGTACTAAGAGACGTCCTAAAGAATCTCCTGTATTCCAGACATATTCTTCTTTACCTCCATTATGTAAAGTCAACCCAATTTCCCCTTGGTAATCAGGATCTATCACACCAGATAGTACAGTAATGCCCTTCTTTGTCTGTTGATCCAGAGGCATGAGGAAGCCAAAATGGCTGGGTGGTATTCTTAATTTCCAGTTCAGTACAATCAGTATTGTGTCTCCAGGTGTGAGTGTTCCTCCCTTTGGGACTAAGATCCCCAGACCCACAGAGCATAGGGTAGCAGGGACAGGAAGCAAAAAATTTTTGAGTGGGTCACTAGGGGTAATAGTGAGTGGTACCATTCCTGTTTCCACCCCTTGGTTCCTGGACCCATGAATCCTGGCTATGGAGAAACAGAACCATATATTGGATGCTGGTTTAGAGCATATACAGCCTCCTGGAGAACATTGCCCCCAACCCTTCAAGGTATTGCCACCTAGCTGGCACTGTATTTGTGTTTTTAAGAGGCCATTCCATCATTCTATCAAGCCAGCTGCTTCAGGATGATGGGGAACATGGTAAGACCAGTGAATTCTATGAGCATAAATCCATTGCCGCACTTCATGTGCTGTGAAATGAGTCCCTTGATCCGAAGTAATGCTGTGTGGGATACCATGATGGTGGATAAGGCATTCTGTAAGTCCATGGATGGTAGTTTTAGCAGAAGCATTACCTGCAGGGAAGGTGAATCCATATCCAGAATAAGTATCTATTCCAGTAAGAACAAAACACTGTCCTTTCCATGATGGAAGTGGTCCAATGTAATCAACCTGCCACCAGGTTGCTGGCTGATCATCCTGAGGAATGGTTCCATATCGCAGACTCAGTGTTGGTCTCTGCTGTTGGTAGATTGAGCACTCAGCAGTGGCGGTAGCCAAATCAGCCTTGGTAAGTGGGAGTCCATATTGCTGAGCCCATGCATAACTTCCATCCCTGCCACCATGTCCACTTTGTTCATAAGCCCATTGAGCAATGACAGGAGTAGCTGGGGGAAAATGATAGCTGGTTTCCACTGGACGTGTCATCCTATCCACCTGATTGTTAAAGTCCTCCTCTGCCGAGGTCACTTTTTTGGTGGGCATTCACATGAGACACATATATCTTTACTCCTTTGGCCCATTCAGAGAGAATCCACATACCTCTTCCCCATACATTCTTATCACCAATCTTCAAATAATGCTCCTTCCAAGTCCCAGACCATCCAGCTAAGCCATTAGCCATAGCCCATGAAGCCATATATAATCGCACATCTGGCCATTTCTTGTTCCATGTAAAGTGAACAGCCATATGCACAGCTCGAAGTTCTGCCCATTAGGAGGATTTCCCTTCACCACTATCCTTTATGCAAGTCCCAGAAAGGGCTGGCAAGCAGGACACTGGCTGTTGACTCCAACAAATGATGAATCCAAGATCTCCAGGCCGAACAGTGGACTGCTCACTCATGAACAGTTGTAGGCAGTTATAGGCAGCACAACAGAATCCCGATCCAGAAGAATGTCTCTCTTCCCAGGATGCCCCTGGATATCCTGGAAGCAGGCCACACCCCTAGGGAAACTCCCTTTGGGCAGATTGGCCACTGAGAACACAGTCATCTGATCCCATCATGGGAACAACCACACAGAACTGGGGTCCAGTCAAGTTGACACACAGCTCCAACTATCACAGTTACTTAGTTTATATTATGGTGTTTGTGCATTTTTAGTTATGTTTGATAATCTATTTATATCATAAATTAGGACCTATAGCTTTGATCTTATGTTTTCTTCCATGAACTTTATAGCTTTAGGTATAACATTTAAATCTTTGATCCACTTTGAGTTTATTTTTCTGTATGGTGTTTGGAATAAATCCTGTTTCATTTTTCTGTAAATGGATATCCAGTTTTGCCAGCATCATTTATTCAGGAAAATATCTCTTCCTCATTTAATAGATGTCAGCCCTTTGTGCAAGATCAGCTATCTATGGGTGAATGGTCTACTTTTGGGTCCCCAGTTCTGTTCCATTAGTTTACATGTCTGTTGTTGTACCAGTACCAGGCTGTTTGGCTATATAGTAGGTTCTGAGATCAGAAGTTTGAGACCTCCTACTTTGTTCATCTTCTTCAATAGTGTTTTACTTACCCAAGATCTCTTTTCTTTCCACATAAAGTTGGTGATTAGTTTTTCCATCTCACTAAAGAATGTTATTAGAATTTACACCAGGATTGCTTTTTATTTATAAATTGCTTTTGGTAATACTGAAATTTTCATAATGTTAATACTTCCTATCCATGAGCATGATATATATATTTTTTTCCATTTATGTAAGTCTCTTTTGGTTTCTTGTAGTAGTGTTTTGTAGTTTTGTTTGTATAAGTCTTTTACTTCTCTAGTTAGATTTATTCCTAAGTATTTTATCCTTTGGAGAATATTTAAATGGTATTATTTTCCTGATTTCCTTTTCAGCATTCTCTTTGCTAGTGTAGAGGAATTTGACTGATTTTTTTATGTTGATCTTGTATTCTGACACTTTGCTGAATCCTCCTATTAGTTCCATTAGCTTTCTTCTGGAATTCCTAGAGTTTTCTATGTATAGGGTCATATCATATATGAATATAAATAATTTAACTTCTTCCTTACCAAATTGTTGTTATTTGTTGTTATGTGCCGTCAAGTCGGCCCCGACTCATAGCAACCCCTCCTTGGGTTTCTGAGGCAGTGTCACTACAGAAGTAGGATTGCCCAACCTTCCTTCCGAGGAGTGGCTGGTGGGTTTGAACTGCCAGCTATCTGGTTAGCAGGCAAGTGTCTTAGCCACTATGCTACCAGAGCTCCCATTCCCTTACCAAATTAGATGTCTTTTATTTCTCTTTCTTGCCTTATTGCTCTAGTCTGGACATGCAGTACAATACTGAATAAGTGTGGTGATCAACCAAAAATCAAACTATTGCCATCAAGTTGATTCTAACTCTAGGGACTGCATAAGACAGAGTAGAACTGCTCCCATAGAGTTTCCAAGGCTGAAAATCTTTACAGAAGCATACTGCCTTGTCTTTCTCCCATGGAGCAGCTTATAGGCTCAAACCACTGACCTTATTGTCAGCTGCTCAATGCTTTAACCACTGCACCACCTCGTGCTCAAGAAGAATGCTTTCAATCTCTCTTCATAGAGAATAATGTTGTCTGTTGGTTGTCCATATGCCTTTAATTATGTTGAGGATTTTCCTTTCTATTCCTATTTTTGCTAGTGCTTTTATCAAGAATGGGTGTTGGATGTTGTCAAATGCCTTTTCTGCATCAATTGGGTCCTTTTCCTATGTTTTATTTATGTGGTGAATTATGTTGATGGATTTTTCTAGTGTTGATCCATTCTTGCATGACTGGTATGAATCCCACTTGATCGAGATGTATTATTTTTTTGATACACGGTTGAATTGTATTGGCTAAATTTTTGTTGAAAATTTTTTAATCTATATTCATGAGGAATATTGGTCTATAATTTTTTCCCTTTTAGTGGTTTCTTTGCCTGGCTTTTGTATCAGGTTTATACTGCCTTCATAGAATAAATTCTGTAGTATTCCTTTCTTTTCTATGTTCTGGAATATGTTGAGTGAAACTGGTGTCAGTTCTTCTCTGAATTTTTGGTAGAGTTCTCTAGAGAAGACATCTGAAGTGGGGTTTTTGTTCTTGTTGTTGGGAGTTTTATTATGACCTCTTCAATTTTAAATTTTGTTATGTGTGTGTTGAAATTTTCTACCTCAGTCTGCGTTAGGTTAGGGAAGTAGTGTATTTCAAGAAAATTGTCCAATTCTTCTAGGTTTCCAAATTTGTTGGATTATAATATTTCATAATATTCTGTTACGATCCTTTTATCTCATTTGGCTCTGCTGTAATGTCACTCATCTCATTTCTTTTTTGATTATGTACATCGTCTCATTCTTTTCCTTTGTCAGTTTGGCCATTGGTTTGTCAATTTTATTGATCCTTTCAAAGAACCAACTTCTTGTCTTAATTTTTTCTATTGTTTTTCTGTACTGTGCTTCATATACTTTTTGTGCTAATCTTTATTATTTGCTTTCTTCTGGTGATAGTGGGCTTCTTTTGCTCCTCTATTTTTGTTTGTTAGAGTTACAGAGTTAAGGTATCAATTTTGGCTCCTTCTTCTTTTCTGCTATATGTGTTTATTGCTGTAACTTATCCTCTGAGTACTGCTTTTGCTGTGTCACAAAAATTTTGATATGTTGTGTTTTCATTCTCATTTAGTTCTAGGAATTTTTAAATTTTTTTAAATTTCTTCTATTAACCATTGTTTTTAAGTAGGATGTTATTCAGTTTCCATTATGGTAGTTAAGGTTGTGTGTCAACTAGGCTAGACTGTGATTTTGAGTGGTTTGGTAGTTGTGATATAGTTGTTCTCCATGATGACATTGGATGTGGTTTAATCACCTCCATGGTGGACTCTGCTATGAGCAGCAAATTAGTTGAAGGGGGTTGTCTTCAGGGTATGGACTGTCTCCAGTATATATGGAAAGATCTGTGGCTTTTTGCTGATTTGGGATCCTGCATTTGGTCCATCATCATCTCCAGTTCCTAGGCTTGAACTAGTGGCCTTCTGTGTTGCCTGTTGATCTTGGGATTGTTGCCTTTGCAGCCTGTACTCCAATCTGCCATTTTACCTGCTGATTGTAGACTCATTGACCTCAGCAGCCAGCAACCTGGTATGTTGTTAGGTGCTATCAAGTCAGTTTTGAGTCACAGCGACCCTGTGTACAACAGAATGAAACACTGCCTGGTCCTGCCTCACAATCCTTGCTATACTTGAGCCCATCATTGCAGCCACTGTGTTGATCCATCTTGTTGAGGATCTTCCCTTTTTTTGCTGATCTTCCATTTTGCCAAGCATGATATCCTTCTTCATGGAATGGTGCTTTCTGACAACATGACCAAAGTAGATGAGATGAAGTCTGGCCATTCTTGCTTCCAAGGAGCATTCTGGCTGCACTTATTCAGGACAGATTTGTTCATTCATACCATGACAGTCCATGGCATTTTCAGTATTCTTTACCAACACCAACATTCAAAAGCATTTACTCTTCTTCAGTCTTCCTTATTCATTTTGCAGATTTCACATGTGTATGAGGTGATTGAAAAACCATGACTTGGGTTAGGCGCATCTTAGTCTTCAAAGTGACATGTTTGCTCTTCAACACTTCAGCTTGCCTGCCAATCTTGAGTTCATCAACCCTTGTAGCTACAGGAGTCAGGAAAGGCCTCTAGCCTGATGTTTAATCAATGGACTTGGGACTTGCCAGACTTTACAACTGTGTGAGCCATTTTCCTGAAATATATTTCTCTCTCTCTCACTAACCTTCACTGGTTTTACTTCTTTGGATCCCAGCCTAAGACACTATACATTAGATTTTTTCCTTGTTCTTCCTGTTATTGACTTCTACTTTTATAGTGCTATGATCAGAAAAGATGCTTCGTATTATTTTGATGTTTTAGAACAGATTGAGGCTTGTTTTGTGACCTAAAACATGGTCTATTCTGGAGAATAATCCATATGTATTGGAAAAGAATGTGTATTTTGCTACTTTGAGATGGAGTGTTCTCTATGACTGTGTTAGACTGGGATCTCTAGAGAAACAAAACCAGTAAAGCTTATGTGTATAGAGAAAGAGAAATTTATCTTAGGAAAATGGCTCACACACTTATAGAAGCTGGCAAGTCCCAAGTTCTTGGATCAAACATCAAGCTGGGGGCTTTTCCCAATTCATGCAGCTGCAGGGGCTGACGAGCTCAAGGCTCGTTGACTCCAACAAATGACGAATCCAAGATCTCCAGGGTGAATGGTGCATTGTTCACTCACAGACAGTTGTAGGCAGCACAACACAATCCACAATCCCAATCCACAGGAGAATGTCTCTTTTCCCAGGATGTCCATAAATATATTGGAAGCAGGCCACACCCCTAGGGAAACTCCCTTTCAATGGATTGGCTGCTCAAAACATATACATCTGATCCCATCATGGGAACAACCTACACTACAATTGCTTAAACCACACAGAATTGTGATCCAGCCAAGTTGACACACAGCTCCAACTATGACAATGCCTATGGGGTCAAGTTGGCTGATTAGGTTATTTCAGATCTTCTGTATCTTTGTTGAGTTTATTTCTAGTTGTTCTGTCCTTCACTGAAAATGGTTTGCTAAAGTCTCCTGCTATTTCTAAGGTTTTCACTGCCCAATTCTTTGAGAAGTGGTTGGCCCCTTCCTTCTTCCCAGTCTGTCTTAGTCTAAAAGCTCCACTGAAACCTATCCAACATGAGTGGCCCTGTTGGTATTTGAAATACCTGTGGCATAGCCTCCAGACTCACAGCAACATCCAAGTGACCACAGTACATCTGCCAGGCTACTCCTTCCCCCTTGGATGGTGTGGTAGTCATGTTTGTGTGTCAACTTGGCTGGGCCTGGTTGAGTGGCTGGGCAACTGGTGTTTGTTATTCCCCATGATGAGACTGGCAATCAACCCCATGGTGGGATCTACCACAAGCAGCTGAGTAGCTGACTTTGGGATGTGGTCTGCTTCCTGTATTTAAGGAGAAGCCTTGGGAATAGTCTGTAGCGTATGGCATGCTTGGACCCTGCATGTAGCCATGTTGTTGCTCAGCAGCCTACTATGCTCTGCAGACCTTGGGACCTACAGTAGACTTAAGTTAATCGCCTGCCATGTGATTTGGTAACATCGGAACTGTGCCTTTTTACTTGTCAACCTTGGGGCTTCTCAGCTTCAGCAGCCAGCAGCTGTCTGAATGAAGAAACATCTCTAGCTCCAGTGGGCCAGGAGCAGGAGGCAGAGCTGGACCCCAAGGTTGAGGGGCTTTCACCCAGCCCCTACAGCCTGGCACTTTGAACTTGGACTTAAAACCTCCAGATTGTAAGAATAAACTCCTATTTGTTAAGGCCATCCCATTTGTGGTATATTCCTGTCAGAGCAGCACGACATAACCAGAACAGATGAACTTAGCACTCTTGCCAAAAGTCAATTGACCATAATGTATGGGTATATTTCTGAATTCTCAATTCTATTCCATTGGTCTATATATCTATTATTATACTGGTATCAGATTATTTTGACTGTTGTAGCTTTGTAGTATGTATCTTAGTTATCTAGTGCTGCTATAGCAGAAATACCACAGGTGGATGGCTTTAACAAATAGAAATATATTCTTTCACAAGGCTAGAAGTCAAACATCAGCTCCAGTGCAAGTCTTTCTCTCTCTGCCAGCTCTGGGGGAAGGTCGTTGTCATCAATATTCCACTGGGTCTAGGAGTTTCTCAGTGCAAGGACCCTGGATCCAAAGGACACAATCAACTTCCAGCTCTTCCTTTTTGGTGGCAGGAGGTCTCCTTCTCTCCTTCTCCTCACCTCTCTCTCTCCTTTTATTTCTAGTAAGATGAAAGGTGATATAGGCCCCATGCCAGGGAAACTTCTCTTACATAACAACAAACCTATTATCTGATTAAGAGTGTTGCATCTCACAAAGAAACGTGCACAAAAGATATAGACAACAGAGACAAATACTGTTACAAACACAATACTGCATTACCACTGGCACCAAACACTAAGCTATGGGTAAATGCATAGACAGGTGAGAAGATCAGGTGGGGGTAGGTGAACAAGAATATACCCAAGACCAAGGATAGATTTGACTGAAGATAATCTTACATATGTACTTGTGCTAAAAAGTTATACACATACATTACAGAAATAACAGCATATAGGATTGGAACAGCTTCTCAGAGACAACCAAATACCTTGAGAGAGAGAATCACTGAGCCTGTGGGCTTGGGACCATAGTCTTGGGGTACATTGTGTTCAATTGGCACAACATAGTACATAAAAATCTTGTTCTTCATCTTACTTTGGTAAGTAGTGACTGGGGTCTTAAAAGCTTTCAAATGGTCATCTAAGATGCAACTATTGTTGGTCTCCTCTAATCTTGAGCATAGAAGAGTGAAGAAAATCAAAGTCATCTGGAAACAATTAATCCAAAGATGTGGTACCATGAGGACCTCAGCCTTCAGAACCCTGAGATTAGAAGAACTAGATGTTACCCACTTACCAATGCCAACCACTCAGAAAGGGATCAAAATTGGAAACCTTGGTTATAGTGGGAGGAAAAATGTGGAACAAAATACAAACACAAAAATGATCACAGTTATTGGTCAGATTGAGACTGGTGAACCCCTGAGACTATGGCCTCAGGTTATCCTTCAGAACTAGAAATGGACTCACTTCCATAGATTGGCTCTCAGCCCAACAGGTGAGAAAGACCTACATTCAGAAAACCTACCCCAGGGAGATGTACCCCTTACGTCAATCAGCCATGAGACATCAGAGAGGTAGCATTCACATAGAGGGAAAGCTGAACAGATAGGAATACATAGATAAGAAGGGCCAGGGAGGTGATAATCACAGGGAGGAAGGAGGAGGAGAGATTTTTTTTATTGTTGGGGATG
>NW_006921797.1:2145495-2146391 GCF_000298275.1 Orycteropus afer afer | reverse complement strand
ACCCTAAATTTTCCTTGAGGAACTGTATAGTTTTAGGTTTCACGTTTAAGTCTTTGATCCATCTGGAGTTCAAGACTCAGATTTTAAAACGGGATTTGAATAGTGTCTGTTACTCTGCTTAACATGCTTTTGGTGGCAGTGATCATGGTGATAATGAAGATGATGATGACTGATAATGAACCTAAATAATTAAGGGTTCTCAAGTTAATTATTTGGCAATAAATTAAGTAGATTATCTAACAACACTGCCCAGAAGTGCTGACAATTGTTCCCTCAATTCCTGTTCTGCAAACCTGGCCTCCGTGTGTGCCCTGGCCTCTTCATCTGTGATTCTATAGCAGCTCCAGACCCTGAGCAGCCAAAAATCTACACCACCTTTGAGTAGAGCCAAATTGGTTAAGATATTGCATTCCCTGGCATTCCTCAAGAATTAGAACACCAGAAAAGTAGCTTAAAGGACAGGCACAAAACCTAAGTGGAAGGAAAAAATCATGGAAAATTCTGAAACCAAATTACTTCATTGCTCAGAGGAAGTTAATGTCCTTTTTTCCTTTGTTCTTGTTATTTTAATTCAAAGGAATTAATCTTCTCTGATCATTTGATATATGTGAAACACTGGTTTCTACACTTAATTTCCATTCCACAAATCCAGAAATATGAAGGAATTTATTTTTCTTCTCTGAACAAACTTCTGTGTTACGCAAAATTGCTTTAATACTTAAATCACAGGTGGCAAAATAAAACAACAGTTGTTGTTAGGTTCAGTTGAATTGTCTCTAACTCATAGTGACCTTATGTGCAGCAGAACAAAATGCTGCCCGGTCCTGTGCTTGTACCTGAGCCCATCGTTGCAGCCACTGTGTCAGTCCATCTTGTTAAGGGCCTTCCCCTTTTTC
>NW_006921797.1:2139652-2145395 GCF_000298275.1 Orycteropus afer afer | reverse complement strand
AAAAAAAAAAAAAAAAAGTGTTGCATCTTACCTTAATGCCCTCCATAACTAACTGGTTGGTTTATCACACCAGATCACATCATGAGGGATCATTACACAACTGCCACTTTACATCATTACATAACTGCTAAACCACTGAGAATCATGGCCCAGCCAAGTTGACACATATTTTGTGCAGACACAATTCAATCCATGAAAGTACAGTTTGAAATCAAAAAGTTGAGTTCTACTTTGTTGTTCATTTTCAAGATGCTTTGTCTACTCAGGACCACTTGTTGTTGTTGTTGTTATGTGCCATCAAGTCGGCCCCAACTCATAGCGACCCCTCCTTGGGTTTCTGAGGCAGCATCACTGTGGAAGTAGATTGCTCAACCTTCCTTCCGAGGAGTGGCTGGTGGGTTTGAACTGCCAGCCTTCTGGTTAGCAGTCAAGTGCGTGCCTTAGGCATTGTAAATTTGAGGAATGGCTTTCCCATTTCTACAAATGAGGCTGCCAGAATTTTGATGGGTATACACTGACTCTATATAGGTCACTTTGGGTAGTATTGCCATTTTAACAACATTGACTTTTCAAGTCCATGAATACAGAACATGCTTCCATTTATTTAGGTCTTTTTAATTTTTTTCAGCAATGTTTTATGGTTTTCAATGTACGAGTCGTTCATGTCCCTGTGATATGACTTTGAAACAGAGTAATTCATTTACCAGTCAGGGAAAGGAGACAGAGGTGAAGGCATGAACTGAATCATGGAGGTAAAAAATTGTAAGATATATGATTGAGAAATGGAAAGGTGCCCTTCATAAATTCCTGAAGCACAGAAGTTGTTACATTCTCGCTGACTCCTTCCTTTCATCCAAGGCTGAAGTTACATCTTTTATGGACTCTGGTTTTTAGACCATGGTCATCTTCAGTCATGTAGTAATGGTGCTACCAGATTCACCCCAGTTCCTAGATTACTTAATGATCAATTAAATCCTGGTTTCCTCCCTCACTCTCATAATCCTGTGCAGCCACCAACACAGATTTCTCAGTTTTGTGCTAGGACTCCAAAATACAAAATTTTATAACATAATTTTCTTCTTGCTTTTATATTACTTTCCTTAACAGAGGAAATGAAAATAAGTAGAGTTAATTACTTAGGCAGTTCAGGAGGGCTGTCTTTGAGCTGACAGAGAATCTCCAAACCAGCTTCCATTAACATATTTTGAATTCTGGGTCTTTTTTTAAAGCCTGGGATTTTCTTTCCACAAAAGCTTTATACCACTGTCCTTAAAGCAACTCTCTGTTTCATTTTAATTAACTACCAACTTATCAGATTTTAAATAACAGTTTATCTTTACGAAAGAAAACCAAGGTGGAGAAACTCCAAATCTACTTATTGGAATAAGCTGAAGAATCTTTAAATCCCTACTAACAAGCTTTAGACAGTTAATTGGAATAAATACATCTTTCATCTCTCTCTTTTTGTATCATCTTAAAACAACAAGGCAAGGGTGCAATGCTAGAATAATGGCACATTGTCTGAAAAATATTGTAACTGTATTGAACTCACTGCAGCCCTTTCACTTTGAATGATTTCAAGCCATTTACAGTATGTATAATGTGTATATGTATTAAATTCTAGCTAATAACCGGTAACAGGCTAGTTCTCAGGAATTTCCTGCATTTACCTAAGATTCAAATTGTGTCACTTTTCTTTGTCCACTCTGCATTCTGTTATTTGAAAGAGTGATTAAAGTAATCAGAGAATTTCACCAGAGTCAACACTGAAATAACTTCCTGAACATTTAAGCCAGTCAGTCCTCATTCTTATGAAGTAGTTCATTCAACTTAGAAAAATCATTCTTATTTCCTTAAAGCTGACTGGTTTTAATAATGGATTTAATACTTATTTTATCAGATATATTTTAAAGATGTTAAAAAGGAACATAAATAAATTTAAATATTCCAGATGCAAATATTTTAAAGAGTTAGCAGATTCAATTTCTAAATCTTTCTAAAACTGTCTAAGACATCCATCTAGATGTATCCTTTTATTCACGCCATCCTTTTAGGAGGCCCAGGTGGAAGTGTGACTTTTTGCCTCTCTACTGGTTACCAGGGAGCCCTGGTGGCATAGGGCCTAAGGCATTTGACTGCTAACCAGAAGGCTGGTGGTTCAAACTCACCAACCACTCTTCGGAAGGAAAACCAGGCAATCTATTTCCATAGAGATACCACCTTGGAAACCCAAGGATGGGTCACTATGAGTCGCAATCGACTTGACAGCAGTGAATTTTTTTGTTGTTGTTTTTTAAAAAACTGGTTACCAAGCCACTATTACTCCGACAGCATCTGTTATAGATTTATTCCCAAACATCAGAAAGTCAATACACAATGGTTTAGTGTATGCCTTGATTAATGCTCCATAGAGTTTTCAATGACTGATTTTTCTGAAGTAGTCTGCCAGCCCTTTCTTCCAAAGACCCTCTGGGTAGACTTGAGGTGTCTCTGAGTGGACTTGATGACCAATCTTTCGGTTAATAGCCACGCACATTAACTGTTTGCACCATGCAGGTACTCCAAAGGAATTAGAAACTTGGTGCAATCCACTGAGAGCTATTGGTTTCTGTTGATAGAGAGTCTCCAATATCTAAAGTACTAGATTTAATGTCAATATATCTCTTCTAGGTCTTTTGGCCATTCTTCCAGGACTTCTACTATAAGGAAAGGAGCCCCTGGACCTACATCCTCTAAGATGTTTATATGGACCAGTGGCCGGACCTCTTCATCTTACAGACATAATGAAAAAAGGTAAATGCACTGGGGCCCTGGAACTTTTCAGAACCATTTCACATGATTAGACATAGAGGATAACAGGGAAGCATTATTCAACAGAGCTTCATGTTTTGAAGCATTAATGTGACAATAAGGGTTTACACTGAGGGAGTAGGGTTTCTTACATGTGGACCTTCATCTTCATTGCATCCCCATGCTCATTCACACCACATAGCTTTGCATAGGTTTTTCCCTGACAGAAATGCCCTTCACACATGCATATATACCCACTCACCCTTCACTTAATGAATTCTATCTCTGCCTTCAAATGTTTATCCAATCAGAACCCTCCCACACCTCTACCTTCCTCTTACCCAATAGGGACTTTGTCCGGTTTTCACTCACCATTGACTTTCCGGCACCTAGCATTGAACCTAACATATAGTAGATTCTCAATAAATGTTGCCTGGAGTAATGAAAATTGTATCTAGACACACAGCAGGAAAGGAAAGCAGAAAGTAAGGCAAGTGGCAAATTCACTGAACCCTTAAATTTACTTAATTTCACTTTCTTTGAAGAATAATCTGGGGATGGGGGTGGACGTGAATACATAAGAAGAACGATTAAAAGACAAAGGCAGTGTTAGTAAAAGACAAAATGACAATTACACAGCCCACTCTAGTCCTTCCATTTTAGTTTAGGAGATAAACATATTCATAAAATTCTCCAGTCCTTTTAAAATACTGTTTGTTTTTTTGTCATTTATTTTCTTCTTCTGAGTCTGTCTTTCTCATTGACCTTGTACTAGTATTTGGGTTTGGTGAAGCTACATTTGAAATACAAATGCCTATATAGCATATTGCAACTTAAGCAAGGCTCTCACATCAGGCAGAAGCTGATAGAAATCAGAATTGACAAATGGTGCTGGGCACAATAGTAGGACCAAAGGAAGGTATACTTCAATTTAATTACAAAAGCTGGTACTTTTATTTTTCCTCTTAAAACCTGAATTTTCATACAGATAAAATCCTTTGAAAAAACTCTGAAAGCAAAGTTGTTCTTCACAATCATTATATATAACAGGAAAATTTTGGAAACAGTGTAATATTCACAATGGAAAATTTGTTAAATAAATTGTGGTTTATATTACTTGGCATTTAAGAATGCTTTGTCATAATATTAGCTGGAAAAGGTAAGTTTAAAACTTATTCACAAACTGTGATTGCAGCTACAAAAAAAAAATACACATAGGGAAAAGCCTGGAAGGAAAAGCATATTTTTCACTTCACTATTTTCAAAAATCTTTATAATTTTATATTACCTTAATTATAGGAAAATAATAATATTTGAGTAAAATTACAGTCCAGAAGGCAACTAGTGTTTGAACAAATCTGTTTGCTCATCGTGATATCAAGCACATCAACTGAAAATTTATTTTCTTTGTTCATCTCTAGCATTTTACATGCTTTTTCTCCATGTGTAATCAAATTATTTTTCATCTGCTTTCAAGATGACTAAATTAAATCAGTTTCCAGCAAGCTCTTCACTATAAAACTAAAATTTCAGGTGTCTTATTATGGTATTTCTTCATTATCTTAAAATAAAACAAAAATCTAATCCAGTCGAGAGATGAGAGGGCAGAGATTTGAACCTGTAACTTGGGTAGCAGGGCCATATCCCAGGCTTTCATTGTTTTGCAAGCGTATAGTTACTGTTGATACCTGCCCCTCCTGAGACACTGAGCCTGTATCAGAGCAGGTAAGGGATGATGTATGTGCTTCACCTTCTATTTACTCTCATCAAATGATTTAATTAAATAAACTCTTCTTTTTTTAACTAACAAAGGGATATTTAATAGGCAATTACTATGTACTGCACATTATACATAGAATGTTCTCCTTTAATTTATAAGATAGGAGTTATTATGCTTGTTTGACAGATGTGGAGAGGAGGTACAGAGATTTTAAATAATTTCAAGGATCCAAAAACAAGCTCTTGATTTAATAGATTTGAACCCAAGGCTATTCTCTTTCTACTGTGCACATACCCCCTCCCCCAGCCCAGACGAACCCTCACAAGCTCTTGTCAAACATGAGATATTTGGAGCTACAGTGAACAGCCCAGCTCACAAGGGAGAAGTGTATTAAAATGAAGTTGAAAATTGTATGTCAAAGGAGATAATAAACATGTGAATGTCACACATTGGTAATATTTGTAAAGTTTAAAAGGGCCAAATAATTAGCTTCATGTTCTGCACCAATAACCCAAAATCTATTGCCATTAAGCTGATCCTAACTCATTGTGATCCTATGAAACAGAGTAGCACAGAACTGCCTCATAGAGTTTTCAAGGCTTTGATCTTTGTGGAAGCAGACTGGCACATCTTTCTCTCATAGAGCAGCTAGTGGGTTCAAACCACTGGCCTGCTAGAGGGTTTGAACTTCTGGCATTTTGGCACCCAAGCATGATAATGACTGCACTACCAGGGCTCCTCTTCAGCACCAATGGATTCCTATACCCAGTGCCATCAAGTCAATTCCAACTCATAGTGAGTTCATTGGGTTTCCAAGGCAGTATATCTTTACAGAAGTAGATTGCCCCATCTTCTTTCCATGGAGTGGCTGGTGAGTTTGAACTGCCAGTCTTCTAGTTAGCAGACAAATGCCTCAGGCACTGTGCCACCAGAGCTCCTTAATAGATTTCTATAAAACTACTATTTTAATTTCATTAAATTTCTTAGTATGATTTAAGTATAATAGGAGTTAAAATAATTAAAATCATATATATAATGAAATCATTTTAAGCAAATTTTATTTATTGGATGGTGACATGAAAGTTTATAAAAACTAGTCAGCATGGCCTACAAAGGCAAAGTATCCTCAGTGTAGTGTTTGTTCATTTCTCCATACCTCTTTCCTGACCACATCTCTACTGTCTAAATCACAAACTCTTGGAGGAAAAGACTCAGATTTTTTTTTTTTTTTTT
>NW_006921797.1:2120905-2135409 GCF_000298275.1 Orycteropus afer afer | reverse complement strand
TACCATTGGTTATAGATCATATGCCACCTCTTGAAATGGATGAAGATCAACCAGTTCTTTTTGGTACAGTGACTCTGAGTATTCCTTCCATCTTCTTTTGATGTTCCCTGCATCATTCAATATATTGCCCATAGAATCTTTCAAAATTGCAACTTGAGGCTTCAATTTTTTCTGCAGTTCTTTCAGTATGAGAAATGCTGAGCATGTTCTTCTCTTTTAGTTTTCTAACTCCAGGTCTCTGCACATTCCATTATAATTGACTTTGTCTTCTTGAGCTGCTCTTTGAAATCTATTCAGCTTTTTTATCTTGTCATTTCTTCCATTTGCTTTAGCTACTGTCCATGAAAGGGCAAGTTTCAGAGTCTCTTCTGACATCAGTCTTGGTTTTTTCTTCCTTTCCTGTTTTTTTAATGATCATTTGCTCTCTTCATGGATGATGTCTTGATGTCATCCCACAATTCCTCTGGGTTTTGGTCATTGGTGCCTGATGCATCAAATCTATTCTTTAGATGGTCTCTAAATTCAGGAGGGATATAATCCAGGTTTTATTTTGGCTCTCCTAGACTTCTTTTAATTGTCTTCAGTTTCAGCTTGAACTTGCATATGAGCAATTGATGGTCTGTTCCACAATCAGCTCCTGGCCTTGTTTTGCCTGAAGATATTGAACTTCTTTGCCATTTGCCACAGATGTAGCCAATCTGATTCCTGTGTACTCTATCTGGCAAATTCCACATGTATAGCCACAATTTGTGTTGTTTAAAAAAGGTATTTGCAATGAGTAAGTCGTTGGTCTTTCAAAATTCTATCATGCAATCTCCAGCATTATTTCTGTCACCAAGGCCATATTTTCCAACTTCCTGTGATTCTTTTTGTTTCCAACTTTTACATTCCAATTACCAGTGATAATCAACTGATCTTAATGACATGTTTGGTCAATTTTAGACTGCAGAAGTTGGTAAAAATCTTCAATTTCCTCATATTTGGCTTTAATGGTTGGTGTGTAAATTTGAATAATAGTAGTATTAACTGGTCTTCTTTGTAGGCATATGGATATTATCCTATCACTGACAGCATTGTACTTCAGGATAGATCTTGATACATTCTTTGTGATGGCAAATGCCACTCCATTCTTCTTCAGTTTATCATTCCCAGTACAGTAGATCATATGATTGTCTGATTCAAAATGGCCAAAATAAGTTCATTTCAGCTCACTAATGACTAACATAAAGATTTTTATGCATTCCATTTCATTTTTGACAACTTCCAATTGTCCTAGATTCATACTTTGTACATTCCATGCTCCAATTATTAATGGATGTTTGCAGCTGTTTCTTCTCATCTTGAGTTGTGCCACATCAGCAAATGGAGGTTCCAAAAGCTTTACTCTACCCATGTCATTAGGGTTGGCCCTACTCTGAGGAGGCAGCTCTTTCCCAGACATATTTTGAGTGCCTTCCAATATGAGGGGCTCATCTTCAGCATTATACCGGACAGTGTTTCAAGACCATTCATAAAGTTTTCCAGTAATATATCAGACAGTATGTCACTGCTACTCATAAGGTTTTCACTGGCCAATTCTTTGAGAAGCAAATGGCCTCTTCCTTCTTCTAAGTCTGTCTTAGTCTGAATGCTCCACTGAAACCTGTCCACCATGGGTAACTCTGCTGGTATTTGAAACACCAGTGGCATAGCCTCCAGCCTCACAGCAACATGCAAGCCACTGACAGACAACTTCATCTCCCTTAGTTGTTCCAAACCTCTCTGCTCACTTCCTGGTCTCCCTAACCATTCCAAAATCCACTACTGGCTTGCTTCCGGGTCTCCCTTGGCCACTCCAAACACATCATGCCAGCTCACATTCTTCCTGGTTTCCCTCAGCTGCTCCAAACCTTCTGCCAGCTTGCTTCTTTCTTGGTTTCCCTTGGCCACTCCAAACTCACCATGCCAGCTCACTTCCTTCCTGTTCCCCCAAAACAACAGTAGCAAAAACACATTTAGAAATTGAACAGGTTTTTAACCTAAGGATATTACAGACTGAGTGATTATCAAGGTCTTTTCATTATATTTTATTAAGTATTGAACTGATACAGAAAATATTTATAACATGTTAATCTACAAAGAATGATTATACAATGAATACCTGTGTAACTATTACAAAAAATAAAATAATCAGAATCTTTGAAGTTTTTGAGTATGTTTCCCTGATTCCATCTTTCTCCCTATTCTACCAACTACCCAGAGACAAGCAGCATCCTAAATTTTGTTTTTATCATTTCCTTTCTTTTCTTCATGAGTTTACCACATTTGAATCTTTAAGCAATATATTGCCCCCTTTTTAATGTTTAAACCAAAACCAACTCACTGCCATCAAGTCAATTCTGACTCATAGTGACCCCTTCTTGTGTTTCCAAAGTGGTAACTCTACGGAAGTAGATTGCCTAGTATTCCTTCTGAGGAATTGCTGGTGGGTTTGAACTGACAGTAACCTGGTTAGCAATCAAATGCCTTAGGCACTATATCACCAGTGCTACCTTTTAATGTTTAGAGACTTTATATAAATAGAACTATGCCATATGTATTATTCTGCAACTTGTTTGTGCAACTTGTTCACGTGATTTATCATTGCTGATGTAACTGTAGCTCATTTCCTCTGCTGTGTTGTATGCCATTATAAATACCCTACCATTTGTTTATCCAGTCTATTGCTGATGGTCATTTGCCTTATTTCCAGATCTTTTTGCCTTTACCGAAAACTCTGTTAAAATAATTCTTGTTCATATCTCCTTGTACACATGTACAGATCTTTCTTAGAGTACACACCTAAGGCAGCAATGGTTGGTTCAAAAGTTTGCACAACTTCAACTTTACCAGATCATCCCATTATTTCCCAAATCAGCAGTGCATGTGGCTTCACATTACTCTACATCCTCACCTAGAGTTTTCAGACTATTTATTTTCACCAATCTGTTTGGTATTATGATTTTAATTCTCATTTTTCAGATTAGGAACGAGATCAGTACTATTTTGAACCTTTCCTAGGATGTGTCCAAATATTTGGCCCATTTTATACTGGATTTGATTTGTAAGAGTTCTTCATAAAAGTCTGTATCAATCTTTTGTCAGTTGCAAATATCTCCTCATAGTTGTGACTTATCTTTTCACTCCCTTTATGATGTCTTTTTATGAAGAGTTCTTAATTTTAGTGTATTCTAAATTAATAATTTTCAAACTTTTTGAATTCTTTTCCTACACTGTGCTCAAAAGGATATTCTCTCATATGGTTTTCTAAACATTTTATAGTTTTGCTTTTCATATGTAAGTCTCTAATTATCTGGAATTGACTTTTGTTTGTGGTATGAAGTAGGAATATATATATATTTCTATCTGGATAACCAATTGCCCTAGCACCATTTTTAGACAGTATATCCTTTCTTCATAGATCTGAAAGAATATGTCTCATATACTGTTGTTGTTGTGTGCTGTTCAGTTAATTTTGACTTGTAGCTACTCAATGTGACAGAGTAATTCTTTCCAATAAGGTTTTCTTGGCTGTAATCTTTATGGGAGCAGATTGCCAGGACTTTCTCTCAGGGAGCCACTGGGTGGGTTTGAACTGACAACATTTTCAAGGGCAGTGGAGCTCTTAACTATTTGCACCAGTAGGGCTCCTTGTCTCTATATATGCATGAGTCTGTTTCTGAATCCCTGTTTATTCTGCTGGTGAATTCTGTTTACCTCAGGATAACTACCACAAGTGACCTTACAAACTTTAGCATTACAATACATCTTGATATCTGATAGAAGTCACTAACCTTGGTTTGTTTTGTTTTGTTTTTTGCCTTTTGAATCAAGAGTGTCTCTGCTGAACTTAGCTTTTTGCACTTCCTCACAAATTTTAGAATCAGCCTGTCAAATATCCTTTCCCCCACCCCCTTCCAAAACAAAACAAACAACAACAACAAAAAAAAACTCTTGGCATTGTTATTGGGATTTCATGAAATCTATGAATTAATTTGTAGTAAATTTACATTTTTATGTCATCAGGTCATTTTCTTCCATGAATATGATTAACATGTACATTGATTCAAGTTTTTCCTAACATTTCTCAATAAAGTCTTACAACTTCCTCAAGGAGAACCCACCCACAGTTTTTTAGATTTATTCCTAAGTACTTTCTTTTTTTATGTTTAAATTACATTTTCTATTTTTGTTAGTATGTGGAAAGGCAATTGACTCTTTTATATCAATTCTTCTTTCAACAACTGTGCTAGCTTTTCTTAGTCCTAGTTATTTATCTATGCATTCTTTTGCTTTTACTTCTAAGTATATCATTAAGGAATAACAATTTTTGTTTCTTAAGTCCATGTATCACTCTTTTTCTTGTCCTATTATACTAACAAGGACTACCAGTAAATCTGTGAATAGTACAGGTGATAGTGAACATCTTTGTTTCATTCTTGTCTGTTAAGTGAATCCTTTCAACATTTAACCTTGAAGTATCTCTGGTGGTATAGTGCCTAAGGTATCTGACTGCTAACCAGAAGGCTGATGGTTCAAACCCACCAGCCACTCCTTGGAAGGAAGATTGGGCAATCTACATCCATAGAGATGCCATCTTGGAAACTCAAGGAGGGGTCGCTATGGGTTGGAACCAACTCGACAGCAGTGAGTTTGAGTTTGATCATATTTATGATATTTTCTCTATACCATTCATCACGTTAAGGATGTTCCTTTCTTTTCTATTTTGATAAGAGTTTTATTATGAATGGATGTTACATTTTATTGCCTTTTTCAGTATGTATTGCATTTATTATTGTTATTATTATTATTTTACTCTAATATGTTTACATGATATATTACATTAGTAAAAAATGAAATGATGACCAAGTTTTATTCCTGGAATAGTCCTAACTTGATCATGATGTACTTTAATTTTTATGTATTTCTAGATTTAGTCAGCTAAGTTTTTAAATTTGTATATCTATGTTTATGAGTAAGATTGGCCTATAATATTCCTTTTTGTGTTCCTCTGATTTGGGTTTGGTATCAAAATTTGTTAGTCTCATAATATAAATTGGGTAACATTCTATCTTTCTTTAATACTTTAAAATTATTTGTATAATTATAGGTGGAAATCACCTGTAAATCATCTATGTCTGGTGTTTCCTCTAGTGGAATATTATTTTTATAATATTTTATTGTGGTTTAGGTGAAATTGTACACAGCAAGTTAGCTTCCTCCTTAACAAATTGTATACAAATTGTTCCATGCCATTGGTTACAATTTTTACAATATGTCAGCATTTTCATTATTTCCATTCTGTGTGCTCTGTTTCTATTGATCTAGCTTTTCTTCCTTTCCTTGCGTTTTCATCTTTGCTTTTGGGTAGCCATCAGCTACCCAAAAAGACCAAATGAGGTCATTTGGTCTCACATAGTTCATTGATTAAGGGAGCACATTGCTCACAGGGGAGATTGTTTATTTTATAATCTATTATTTGGCTGAAAGATGACCTGCAGAAACAGCTTCATTTCCAACTGCAAAGGGTATCCTAGGATGACAGTCTCAGGGATTCCTCTAGTCGTTAATGGTCCAGTAGGTCTAGCCTTTTTTAGGAATTTGAGTTTTGTTCTACATTTTTCTCCCATTCTCTCAGGGACTTTCTATTATGTCCCTGGTCAGAACTGTCAGTACTGCTAGCTTGTCACGATCTAGTTCTTCTAGTCTCAGGTTAGACGATGTTCTAGTTCATGTGTGCTATTAGTCTTGTTGACTAACTTTTTCTTTAAGCCTTTGATTTTTTTCATTCTCTTTTGCTCCATAGGAGTAGAGACTGATAGTTTTATCTTAGATGGCCACTCACAAGCTTTTAAGATCTCAGACACTACTCACAAAACTAGGATATAGAACATTATCTTTGTAAGCTATGCTATGCCAACCGACTAAGCTGTCCCCTAAGACTGTGGTCCCAAGCCTTTTAACCTAGTAAACCAAACCTGCAAGTTGCTTGGATAGGTCTAAGATGTCTCCACAACTCTTCTTCCTATGTGGTTTGTCATACATGTGGACATACATGCAGCACACAGAAACATGTGTATACAGATACACCTATACATGCACATGCATTTACTCCCATATGCCTTCATATACACATATACCAAACCAAACCAAACTCACTGCCATCGAATTGGATCTGAGTCATAGCAACCCCCTCCTTTGGTTTCCCAGGCGGTATCACTACGGAAGTAGATTGCCCAACCTTCCTTCCAAGGAGTGACTGGTAGGTTTGAACCGCCAGCCTTCTGGTTAGCAGTCAAATGCCTTAGGCACTATGCTACCAGAGTTCCCATAGACATATATGCATCCATATCTACATGTGTAACCACACACATATTTTTTGGTTGTTTTATTGTTGGTGCAAAATTGTGTATGTTATAGTATTTACCAAAATTGTCCCTTTTTCTTGTGTACTTCTTAGTGTCTTTATTTACCTTGGTCAAATTATGTTGATTTCACCCATATTTGGGATTGTCTTTTCCATCAGCAGAAGTAACTATCTGGAACATTATGAAAATATTTTTAAACAGTGATTCAATTTGTTAATGGCTTAGAACTATTTAGGTTTTCTACTTCTTTCTGAATCAGTTTTAGTAAGTTAAACATTTATGTATAATTTTTTGTGTTATTTCAGTAAATTATATATTTCTAAGTCTTCAAACGGCTTCTTACAAAGTTGTTTTAAATATGCTTTGATTATTTTATATGATACATGCTGTACCTGTAGTTATTTTTTTATTCATTTTTTTGAGCCTTTTCCATCCATCTTTTCATCAGTCTTGTCAGAGGTTTGTCTACTTTGAATCTTTTTGAGAAAAATCAATTTTTGAATTTATTGATCATCTAGTATCACTTTATCTTCCATTTCATTTACTTCTATTCTTGTTTATTATTTCATACCCTCTATTTTCTTCTGGCATAGTCTATTAATCTTTTTATAACATCTTAAATATGATGCCAGCATATTAATTTTCCTGAATAAGAGACTAAAGAGGAGATAAAAATTATGGAAACACAGTAAGAGTTAGTTCTTTTTAGCCATGCTCTTAACAGATCACACAATTTCCCAATGCTAATTCTTATATTTTAATTCTTACTTTTTTTTTTTTACCTAACTTTTGGGAGCTCTGGTAGCATAGTGGCTAAGACACTTGCCTGCTAACCAGACGGCTGGCGGTTCAAACCCACCAGCCACTCCTCGGAAGGAAGGTTGGGCAATCCTACTTCCGTAGTGATACTGCCTCGGAAACCCAAGGAGGGGTCGCTATGAGTCGGGTTTGACTCGACGGCACATAACAACAACAACAACAACTGTTAAGTGTCTGGCTGCTAACTGAAAAGTCAGTGGTTTGAACTCACCAGCAACTCCATGGGGAAAAAAATGTGGCAGTCTTCTTCTGTAAAGATTATAACCCCTATGGGGCAGTTCTACTCTGTCCTATAGGGTCACTATGAGTCAGAATCCACTTGAATGGAACAGGTTTATTAATATATTAAATATGACAAAAGGCCTTAGTGCAAAATATAGAAGGAAATAGAAAATTATGTGAATTGTCCAGATAAGCTAAGGTATCTTTATAACTTAAAGAGCCTTTGAGCATAAGGTAGGAAAAGAATTTTAAAAGTTCAAAAAATTATTATTTAAGAAATTTATAACCTAAAGAGCCTTTGAGAAACAATAACTGTTATTCACTAAACCACCAATTACTAACATCCTAACATGTATGATCTTTCTAAAATAAAAATCAAATCATATCACTTCCTGGCTTAAACTTTTTTAATGATCTCTCTAACTTCAGGGTGGTACAAAATGTTAGTGTGCCTGGCTGCTAACTGAGAAAGGTTGGAGGTTTGACTCTACCCAGAGGTACCTCAGAAGAAAAGTCTGGTGATCTACTTCTGGAAAATCAGCCACTCAAAACTCTGTGGAGCACAGTTCAATTTTGACACATATTGGGTTACCATGAGTCAGAATCAACACAATGGCAACTGATATATAAAACATTTATTATGTATCTTTATGAGATACACAGATCCTTTATCACTGGTCCCTATCTATCTAATCGGGAGCTCTGGTGGCATAGTGCCTAAGGCATTTTGACTATTAACCAGAAGGCTGGTGGTTCAAACCCACCAGCCACTCCTTGGAAGGAAGGTTGAGCAATCTACTTCCATAGTGATAATGCCTGGGAAACCCAAGGAGGGTCATTATGAGTCGGATCTGACTCACGGCAGTGAGTTTGGTTTGATTTTTGGTTTACCTATCTAATCAGCTTATTACAGTCATCCCTCATGCATCAGATGCCAGAATTCAGCCACATTTAACTACTATCTGTTCTTTCCTACTTCTACCTGAATACTCTTCCCTTATTATTTAATTATTTACTCAAGACTCAATAAATTCTGTCCAAAGACACTTATCCATTGTTTCTTCGGTTGAGTTTGGACTAGCAATTTGCAGACTTAGAAACCAACATCATCTCTTCAAAACATAATCCCGGGTAAATTTGTCTACCAACAATTTTCTGAATGCTCATCTCAAGAAATAAAAAATACAGTGAAAGCCAATGTATGTGAAGCCAATTTGCCAAAGGACCAATTTCTCAATCCATTTAATGAATTTATCCAATTTAGCTATTTACCAAAGTCTTTATAATCTCTGTATGATAATTTTCTCTCTACATAGTTCTATAGTAACCCACAGTAAATGGGTTAGTAGGGACCAATTGGGTTGAGGAAAGCAAATGGATTAGATTTGGGGCCTTCAAACTCCCTCCCTCTCTCTCTCTCAACCCCTCTGCCTTTTCATGTTCCAGACCCCCTCTGCCCCAATTATCCCCTTCTTTCTCTCTCCCAACTTCCCCTCCTCAACAATCTCCTGCTCTCTCTGCCCTTTAGTCTCCTCTCCTCCCTGCCCCTGGGTTTTCCCCCTCTCTGGAAGCAGCAGAAAGAGCCCTGGTGGTAGTTAAGTACTTGCTTGTTGTCTTGAGGTAGGTTCTTTAGAGAAGCAAAAACAGTAAAGCTTATAAGAGAGAGAAAAAATTATCTCAAGGAAATGGCTCACACAATTGTAGAAGCTGGCAAGCCCCAAGTCCCTGTGTGGAACATCAAGCTGGAGGCTTTTCCTGACTCATGCAGCTGGAACCCAAGATCAGCATGCAGTATGGCAGGCTGCTGACCTCAGCAGATGATGAATCCAAGATCAGCAGGTAAAATGGGAGATTGTTGGTTTAAGGGCTACAAACACTACAGTTCCAAGATGGGCAGGCAATATGGCAGGCCACTGATTTAGCTCTAAAAACTACATGATAAGTTAGATCCAGCTCCAACAGAAAGTCCCAGCATTTTCTCAGGATGTCCACACATATAGTGGAAGCAGGTCACACCCTGAGGAAACTCCCTTTCAACTGATTGGCTGCTCACAGAATATCCCACTATGGAGGTGACTACCTTATATCAGATCTCATTATGGGAACAGACCACACCACAGTTGCTTAAATTACTCAGAATCATGGTCCACCCAAGTTGACACACAACCTTAACTATCACAACTGTGAACAAAAAGGCAGTGGTTTGAACCCATTAGTCAATCTTTCTGTGAAAGAAAGATGTGGTCGTCTGCTTCTGTAAAGATTACACCCTTGAAAGTCCTGTAGGGCAGTTCTAGTCTGTCCTATAGTGTAACTATGAGTAAGCATTGACTTGACGGCTTTTGGTTTTGGAGGATCAGTAGACCAGACTGTGCGTTGTGTTGATTTTCCTCTCCAACTTTCTTCCTGAGGAGGGCCCCACCATTCTTATCCAGATCCCTCCAACTGAAATAACAAAACCAGGCCATTTGTAAAATAAGGACATAATGGCAAAATAATAACTATTCAAATAAAACTTCACAGAAATCTTCAAAAAGTTGTCTAAAATTCCCATTCAAATGAATTACTATAACTTTATTAACAGTTAGAAGAAACAAAATTTGGTAATTGAGTAAGTTGACAAACACATCAACTGAAATTTGCCACGAAAGATCTAGTAACGTTAAAATGTTGTCAAAATAGAAAATAAAAGGATTTGAAAAAAATCAGTACAAACTGAAAGACTCTCATATGGAATGCTAAATTTTTGTCATACCTATTAAAAGAATATATTACACACATGCAAATCAAGAAAGATATATCTATGAATACATTCATAAGAACATATATATACAGGACTAAGCATCTCTAGGAAACAGCTTTTTAAAAAATTGAGCAAGACTTTCAAATACTACTAAGAAGAACGTATTCAAAACAAGAATATATTTTATGATTGAATGTATTTTTTAAATATTCAAAAGACGAGTTTATCATATTAATTTCCTATATTCAAACACTGCTCTTTAAAATAAGTTTTTGTTAATTATGTAAATGTGGTAAATTGGACAAAGCATTTGTTTAGTGATTTGATCTTTCAATAAATTGGTTTTTGGTAAATTAGCCATTCAGTAACTGATCCTTTGGCAAATTGGCCCTTAGCATATTGGCTTGCTACTCTTTTGCACATCTTTCTAATAGGTCTTAGTGCAATGCACTGTAATAATTGGTATCTTACCCAGATCCCAAGGTAGACCAAGTCTTACTCACTTTGTATTCCCGGAACTGAGAACTCTGGTAGCTTAGTGCCTAAAGCACTTGACTGCTAACCAGAAGGCTGGTGGTTGAAACCAGCCACTCCTCAGAAGGAAGGTTGGGCAATCTACTTCCGTAGTGATACCACCTTGGAAACCCAAGGAGGGGTCGTTATGAGTCGGGTCTGACTCGACCATACATAACAACAATTCCAGAGCTTAGCTCAATGTGTTTCATCTTTGCTGTTGTTTTTAGTTGCTGTTGAGTCAGCTCCAACTCATTCGTACCTTGTGTATAACAAAATGATACATTGCCCAGGTTGGTGCCATCTTCATGTTCACTGGTGTGGTTGTGTCTATTGTGGTAGCTATTGTATCAATCTGTCTTACGAAGGTTTTTCTCATTCTGCTGACACTCTGCTTTAATAGCCATGCTATCCTTTTCTAGCAATTGGTCTTTCTAAGGGAAACCAAGAAATCTAAATTTAAATTGTTGAAGACCAAGGAAAAGAGCTCTCTTTCTTCTTTATGTCTACTTTTGTATATACATTGCCCCATAAATAATTTGCTTGTGAATTAGAGGATGAGTTCTAGTGTCAAACTTTAAGAAACTGTCCAAATTTGAAGCTTGGAGTGAAATTGTATTATATTACTAGTGCTTGAAGGAAAGAAAAAGTTAAGCTTAACTGGGCAATTGAAAACATTTTGTTATGCAAGATGTTTATCATAAAGACTTTTGTTAGACTTAGATGTGCTCTGTATGTTTACTAATAACACTCACTGCCCAAAAGTGGATGAATACGGAAGTAGATTGCCCAACCTTCTTTCTAAAGAGTGGCTGCTGGGTATGAACCGCCAGCATTCTGGTTAGCAGTCAAGTGCCACGAGCACTCTGATATATCTACTATGTACATATATCTATACTTTGTTCCCCAGTTGGGGCTTACAACCTGGAGATTGGAAATACAAGGCACACCATACATGAACAAAGGTTAAGTACAAGAGGATGCAAAAATTTCAAAAAAGAAGAAGTCTGTGTCATACTTAAGCAAATGACCTTCAGACTCACCCAAAAGATAAACCTGGCCCCCTCGCTTTAAGGCTCTAGCCTAGCTTTCCAATCAAATTAGTCTTTCCTCCACCTGACCTCAGGACAATATGCTTGTGTGGAGAGAGCCTATAAATGCACAATCAGCCTCTCCACCCTTAGGGAAGACAGCAAAACCCCCTCTTTGGAACCCATAAAAGTAATGAAATAAAGATCCCTCTCCTATTACTCTTCACCATTGCCTCAGTCATCTAAGCTAAGTACTTGGGCATAAATCTAAACTAAATATCTTTCTCATATCCTCCTCATCTTCTGTAGTCTATCAATCACCAAAGCCTAAAGTTTAATCTCCTAGCTATTTCTCCATACATCCTTTTCTTTCTATCAACCCTACCTCCATTCTAGATCCAGCTTTCATCACTCTTTGCCAGCCCTACAGCAAACAACACCTAATTCTTCGCTCTGATTTAAGTCATGCCCTGTTTCTAATCTAATGTCTACACTGCAGCCAGAGTGATCAGTCTGAAACTCAGTTCTGATCATGTCATCCTCTGACAGCTTCCCATTAACTATAGGATAAAGACCCAGCTTTTCAGAATGACTTACAAAACTCTCCATGACCTAACTACATTTCCAAACTCATCTTTCCCCATTTCCCATGCCCCACACTCATCCCAGTAATATTAAAATACTGATAGTTTCTAACACTCACCAACCAGTAGCATGCTTTCATCCTTTTGTTCACGTGTGTCCTCCTGTCTGGAATACACTTGACTCTTTGGTGATTTGATTAATTTGATTCAATGTTGCAGGTTCTGTTTAAGGCATGATTCTTCCAGGAAGCCTTCTCTAACCCTTAATTCTTGCTCCTTGTCCTGCTCTTTAAACTGGGGACATTTTCCCTACTTTGTGCTCTCACAACACTGCAAATAGCTCTGTCATTAAACTTACTACCCTATGTTGACATTTATTTTCATGTCAGTCTTCCTATTGGACAGAGGCCACATCTCTAGTAATAGAGGTCACCAGCAATCATTTATGGACCTAAAGTCAACTCTTTGCACATCCAAATTGTTTGTTTACTCCTTCATTTATCCATTCATTCAATAATCACTTATTAATGACTTTCACTGGTATTACCCACTCCACTCAACTCACTTTTATTTTGCTGAATAATATCCTGTGTGCAAACCAATCATTTTTCCCCTTCTTTACACCTTCCAGAGCATATGAAGAACATTTCTTAACCATTTTCAAATTGTGATTTGTTTTTAAATTATGTATTTGAATCATTTTTATATGCTCCCTGTTCTGACTGATTTCTCTGTCTCTTTTATGGGTATAGTCTGACATAAGTGATGTTGTGTGACAGCTTAATAGTCCGGAACTGGGAGACTATTGCTCTCTCCTTGCCAGCTTACATCTGCAGGAAATGCAAATCTCAGTGGCAGCCATCAGAGTTAAATACATTTTGATAAATAATAACAGCAAAGCAACATCAGATTATTATTTTACAGCAAGTCTTTAAAGCCACTCACACTCAGCCTGACTCCTGCTTCAGCAGACTTCCTGCCCCACTGGCTTTCACTGCTAATGGGCACTGATTCTTTCTGTTCAAGTTCATAAAGGGTCAGGTTTAAAAAGCTTTTATGTGAATCCTATAATATCCAAAGGAAATCTCAGAAAAGAATGAGGAAACTTGGTAGGTGGTTGGTTGTCAGCCTATGGAATTGAAAAATCAGGGCAGGTCAGATAGTCTGGGGCATTGGGCTAGGGAACTGGAGAATAATGAAAGATAGGTGCTCTCAGGGCCATAACAACGAGGATAATGAGCAGCCAAGAGGGAGTAGAGAGCCACAGGACTCTGGAGGAGGGGGGTCAGGGAGGCCAGGAAGAGCATGGCCAGTAAAGGAAGGAGGAACAAAGGTCTCTATTTAGCAATGACCAGGAGCTCTGGTGGCATAGTGCCTAAGGCACTTGACTGATAACCAGAAGGCTGAAGGTTCAAACCCACCAACCACTCCTTGGAAGGAAGACTAGGCAATCTACTTCTGTAATGATACTATCTCAGAAATCCAAGGAGGGGTCACTATGAGTTGCATCTTAATGGACAGTGGTGGTTTTTTTTTTTTTTTTTTTTTGGTTAACCTACTGCAATAGGGCTAATCCCCAAGGGAAGAGTAAGATGTGTAAAAATTACCTCATGAAGAGAACTATAGTAACCCGATCTGCTAATTTTTGCATTTTGCTAAATAAATCAATAAATATTAATCTATTGTATATTAATCATTATACCCTGGTGGCACAATGGTTAAGGACTCACCTGCTAACCAAAAGCGCTATGGTTTAACCCACCAGTTGCTCCATGGGAGAAAAGACCTGGGGATCTGCTCCCAGGACGATTTCAGTCCAGGAAACCCTCCAGGGCAGTTCTCTGTCCTATAAGATTGCTGAGGGTCAGAATCAAATCAAAGACACACAACGACAACAACAACAACCCTAAGACATTCTGGAAATATATATAGTACATACATACACTCATACACATCTACAGAGACTCAAAATATTTGACAACCAGTCCAACATGGAGCACCAACCAGAAGGACTGTCAGTGATAAACACAGTAAGGCCATCCTGGAGTACACAGAAGAACATAAGTCCTGAATATACACCCAACTATAGAAACAACCTCTATACAAACAATGCCACTCCTCGGAAGGAAGGTTGGGCAATCCTACTTCCGTAGTGATACTGCCTCGGAAACCCAAGGAGGGGTCGCTATGAGTCAGGGCTGACTCG
>NW_006921797.1:2090869-2120805 GCF_000298275.1 Orycteropus afer afer | reverse complement strand
GTAGTGATACTGCCTCGGAAACCCAAGGAGGGGTCGCTATGAGTCAGGGCTGACTCGACGGCACATAACAACAACAACAACAACAACATACAAACAACAGATACCTCTTCCCTCTCTGCTCTGGATTCTACTCTGGTTTCTTCTCCTGAGTAAGCTAGCATCATGCTAGGAAAATTCCAAGTCTTTTAAGGCTATTGTTCACCCAGCAAGAGCAGTCAGTGATAAATAATTAAAAGAGAAATCTAAAATTATTTTTATGCATATTGACTTTTCAAATCCACTTCTCCACTCCCAGGTTTTGTATGCTTTTCATTCCAGTGCCTTTCTGTCATTTAGTAAAAGCCTTTGGAGAACAGTAGCGATTTTAGGATGTTCTGATATTCATGTCATTCATTAAACTGTAGCTCCCCATCTCATGATGAAAAGAGGATACAAAAACCTATCGCTGTTGAGTCAGTTCAAAGTAGAATTTATTCAATAGGTTTTCCAAGCCTGTGAATCTTTATAGAAGCAGACTGCCATGTCTTTCTCCTGTGGAGCAACCTGGTGGGTTCAAACCACTGATTTTTCGGTTGGCAGCTGAGTGCTTAACCACTGTGCTACCAGGGCTCCTTTGAAAAGAGGGTAAAACCAAACCCACTGCCATCAAGTCGATTCCAACTCATAGCGAGCCTCAAATTTCCAAGGATATAAATCTTTATGGAAATAGATTGCCTCATCTTCCTCCCACAGAGCAGCTGGTGGGTTTGAACTGCTGACTTTCCTGTTAGTAGCCAAAATCCCTACTCACTATGCCACCAGAGCTCCTTTTGAAAGAGGATAGGGAAAATTTATTACTCACTTATCTCATGCCAGTCATTCTCTCAGGTGACTTACATGTCATCTCATTTAATAACTACAATACAGTAAAACAAACATTGTTTCCATTTTCAGGAAAGTAAGGATCTGAAAGGCTAAGGAACTTGTCCATGATCACACAACTAATAAGCAATGACATCAAGTTTTGAACTCAGGAGACCATTTGGCTATGACTTTGCACTCCATTCTGGTGTTCTTTTTTATTCCATGTCACTACTCTAATATTTTTACAAAACTATCCAAAGTTATGAGGTCTGGCCTTGATTTGATTGATGCATTTCTAAACTCATTCAAGTCCTGTCACATATAATAAAGGAAATCTAAGTCACCACTCTGTATCTTCACATGTTTATAAATCTCAGAGTCCTAAACTACTCTAAGCTTGAGAAAAATATTAACCAAAGTGAATCCTCTCTAATCGTGATGAGGGGAAATAAAGTATTAAGTTTACAATTCCTAATGTATGTAACTATATTTTATTTGGGTTATTTATAAAAAGACCAATGCTGATCAGTTGGGGATAAATAGCAAAGGTAATAAGCCCAAAGCATACTTTCTGAGGATTGAGGCAATTGCTTTCTTTCTCGAGAATTGGGTTACCAAAACCCAAACCCACAGCCATTGAGCAGATTCCAACTCATAGTGACCCCTATTGGGTTTCCAAGGCAGTAAATCTTTACAGAAGTAGTTTACCCAGTCTTCCTTCTGTGGAGTGGCTGGAGGGTTTGAATAGAATTGTGGTCAGGGAAGATGAAAAACATGATTTAATAGTTAGACCTGAGCATCAAGCTAAAGGAGAGCTTTTTTTTTTATTATTATTTTCAAGGTTTTATGTGTGTGCACCTGTGTGTGTGTGTGTGTGTGTTTGGAAGCAGTGATTTTACGCAGGCTCAGCAGGATTCAGTTGTGGTTTAGAAGGCTCTTCTAGGGCTCTCTCTACTCCTAGGAAGGCATGGGGAGAACTTACCTGCTCTCTAGGGGCATGCTGATTAACTGTGAACTTCATGTAAGACTCTATTATTTCCAACCTCAGAAATATTTACCAAAAAATCAAGGACCACGACCTCCTGGACAAAAGGAAAACAGTCACAGCACTGAAAGCAGGAGAAGACCGGGCCATTCTCCTGGGACTGGCCATGATGGTGTGCTCCATCATGATGTACTTTCTGCTGGGAATCACGCTCCTCCGCTCATACATGCAGAGGTAATGTCACTGGGTGGGTGGGCACTATTGTATGGCTCCCCTAGGCCTTCCTCCACCATTGCTTAATCAACCCTGAACTCCTCTTCCTCACCTTCTTTTCTAATAACTTAGAATAGTACCTGGCACAGAATAATTTTTCAACATTGTTAAATACTAATAAGGATAAAAAATAGCTCATTGTATAAATTGTCTGCTATGTGACAGGGACTTCTCATGCATTTCTTTAATTCTTACAACTACTATATAAGGAAGTATTAATATACTCATTATGAAAATATCAAACCTGAGGCTCAGGGGAGTGAAATAATTTCAGTGGTGTCACATGGTTCTAGCATGTACCCAAGCTGAAATTCAAGCTCACAACCAACTAATTCCTGAGCTGCTGTTCTTGCCATTTAACATGTCTTCATCTCCACCTTCATTCCTTTTCCTCCTCATCCATCTGTCCATCACCCTTTACATCAGTGGTTCTCAAAAGTACATTAGAACTTCCTGAGAACATAACAAATACTGATGCCAGCCCTACCACTATTGCCCTAGAAGGAGTCCCCAGGCTGTCCAAATGGGTAGCACACTCAGCTGCTGACCACAAGGGTTAGAAGTTCAAGTCCACCCAGAGGTGGAAGTCTGACAATCTACTTCCAAAGACTCAGCCATTGAAAACCCTATGAAGCTCAGTTCTACTCTAACAAACATGAGGTCACGTGAGTCACAATAGACTCACTCACCTGGCAAATGGATACAGTTGGGCAGGACTTATTCACCAGTATTGTTTAAAGTGCCCCATGTGATTCTAATGTATTACCAAAGCAGAGAAATACCGCTATGCACTAACATAACAGAACTTTTCATTTAATATTTTCCCAGGGTCACTGAATAACCAGGAAAGCAAATACATACTAAGATTGCAAGATGTTCCCCTCTGAGTAAGCCACATAATAAATCCCAACAGCATCTGTAGCTAACTGTTGTTCATAAATGGACTAGGCAAGCACAGGGAAGCCAGCACTGATGTAACTAATGGGGGAAGTTCTCACAGTGGTTGAGTTGCTTTAAAGCAACAAGACCTTTCCAAATGATGTAGAACACAATTCAAAACCCTAAAAAAGGCCAGACTTATTTACCTTATAGAGACTGCTGGAACTCCTGAGGCGGTGGCCCTTAGATACCCTTCAAATCTAGAACTGAACCCAGTCCCTGCAATCCCTTTTCAGCCAAACAATAAACAGGCCTATGGAGTGAATAATAACACTCTAACTCTTCAAAACAACCATAAGAGACCAAAAGGGCAGCATTTGCTCAAAAGCAAAATTCAGAAAGCCAAAGAGGAGGGAAAGAGACTAATGGAAATGGAAAAGCCAGGGAGGAGGTAGCAAGAACGCAGTTACGTTGAAGGGATTGCAACTGAAAGAAAATGTGTAAAAATTGTGGAATAGAAAACTAATTTTCTCTGTAAACTTTCACCCAAACCACAATAAAATGTTCAAAAAAAAATTTTTTTAAGCCCCTTCCAAATGAAAAATTGAAGTTTCAGTTCAAAAGAAAATCAAACCATTCTGTAGCATTCATTTCCCCACATTAATTAATACTTTCCTTTTAGAAGCAAAATCTAGCTGAAATACAATAGTTTACTAGAAGTAAGACATTATCTTTCACATTTGTGGCTGCTCTGCTCTGTTTCTCTGGTGGCCTTTACCTGTGCTTGTTCTCAAGGAAAGTGCTGATGCTTCAAGCCCAAGTATTCCCTGATTCCAAAACCACTTCCAGATCCCCACATCTGCTTAAAACCTCATAGTATAAGCAAAATCTGACCATCCCTGCCCTAGGAGGACAGAATTCACCACACCTCAGGGGTTTGAGTCTAATAGCTTACCTCTAACATAAAACATCCCTCACACCGGAGGGGGCCTCATCAACGCATGTCTAGCAGAAGGAAGCAGTATTGAGCTGCAAAGAAAACATGTTTTCCAATCACTATGGTAATCAGCTTATACCCAGAAGCAAAAAATTGATTGCTGGTGTGTTACCTCCTAATTACAAATGATACCTTTGATCATAAAAATATAAATATTTTAAAATGAAAAACTGACTAATGGGCAGCTGGAGATTTTTCGTACCTTTCTAGTTGAGAGGTCCCAGGGCACTGATATTAACCATTAATCTCCACAGGAGTTTCTTTTCCATTGTGTTCATAGAGAGGCAGCATAACACACTGGAATGAGCCTGACCTTTAAGAAATACACGATTGGGTGGAATCACTTACTAACTGTGTGTCCTTGGATTTGTTACTTGATTTCCATGACCTTCAGTTCTCATACTGCAACTCATAGCGACCTCTCCCTGGATTTCCAAGGCAGTATCACTGCGGAAGTAGATTGCCTAAACTTCCTTCCGAGGAGTGGCTGGTGGGTTTGAACCGCCAGCCTTCTGGTTCGCAGTCAAGTGCCTTAGGCACTAGGCTACCAGAGCTCCGAATTAGTATCCTATTTGCAGGGTTGTTTGGAGGGCAAAAGGAAACTTTGTACATAAAACATTGATCAGAGTGAGGAAGTGTGTCAATAAGTGATTGCTCTTTGTGCAATCAAAGGGTTGAGTTATTTTTTTCCTCCCTGGCTAGATAGATCTTAAGGAAATATACCTCTTTCTTTCCTTCTTTCAAGTTAGGCCTTAGATCCTGCCACTCTTTTGCCATCTTCCCTCCCCTTCTCCCTTACACCTTCACTTCCTACAAACTGGGCTGGGTTTGGGAAAAGGAGAGTACAAAGCAGAGCATTGCAGAGATGAAGACTGAAGTATGACAGAGAGTTGCTTATAATATAGAAATACAGAGTGAGTACAGGACATGATTTTTAAAATTACTTTATGTTTACCTATGAGTTCAATAAGGGGAAAAAAATATCTAAACTAGGCATTGGAGAATATTACACTATAGTCAATGGGAGCCATTGAAAAAGTTCTCAGATGTCAGGCAAAATTTGTGTTCATGCTGCAGTGTGCCTAAAGCTGCTCTAAAAAGGCATAAACTTTACACACAGAGCCAAAGAGCCAGGAATTATATAAGAGATTTGGAAAAAAAAACTCTTCAGGGTGAAAAGCTAACAAAACCCCTCTGATTCCACCTCCTTGTCATACCTCCTTGGACCTGTGTTCCTTTCTCACCCCTCTCTCTCTAGTGTGTGGACCGAAGAGTCTCAGTGCACCTTGCTCAATGCATCCATCACAGAAACATTTAATTGCTCCTTCAGCTGTGGTCCAGACTGCTGGAAACTCTCTCAGTATCCCTGCCTCCAAGTGTATGTGAATTTGACTTCTTCTGGGGAAAAATTCCTTCTCTACCACACTGAAGAGACGATGAAAATCAATCAGAAGGTAGGAACTTGGCACACTTGGCATTTCACTCACACTGCAGAGCTCCCAGACCTCACTCATCTCTCTCTGTGAAGTCCCCTTTGCCAGTGGAAATACCACCAAGAAGCGGGCTCTGCCTCACCCATTCACAGAACTAGCTATTTGATTCTTGCCTGGGAGATATTGCTTTTCTGTGCAAGTTGTGGACAAACCATTCCATCATTTTATGATACAGCAGATTTAGCCTTTATTTCCTTTCAGAAGGTTAAGTATTCTATCCATACATATTCACACATACACTGAGTCTTACAAAGCAAATGCATATTTGGTCAGATTTATACAAGCCTAAAAGCCAAAAATGTCCCTCTGGAAACCAGGTGTTCATCATGCACCCGGGAGCCATAGAGTGAAACTATATTTTGCTTTCCCAAGGCCATTGGCACTTAGTTCTGTAACCTTGAGGATGTAACTTAACTTCTCTGAGTCTCAACTTCCTTTTCTGGAAAAAGACCATAGCCAGAGAAGTGGGAAGAGAGCTGTTACGCTGTGGGGAATTGCAATCAATGTCATAAAACAAAATGTGTATGAACTGCTGCATGGCAAATGAATTTGCTCTGTAAACATTCACTCAAATCACAATAAAAATTAATAAGCAAAGGCCACAGCAATAGCTTTCTTACACGGTCATCGTGAAGATTAGAGTTTGTCAGTGCTGAGCATAGTGCCTGGCAGAGGGAAGACCTTCAATCAATGGTCACAGTCATCGCCGTGGTTTGCTTGGATAAATGTCTCCCCCTCTGTTCAGATAAATGGCAAGACTGATAAGTTCCAATTAAGTAGCTAATGAGCCTCTGCTTTTCTAACTTAACCTTTCTGTCACTGAAACTGAGGATGAATTCTGCTTCTAACAATAGACTAAAGCATCCATTGCAGAAACACAAATTGTCTCATCACTTTTATCTCAAAATTCATTAATATTCAGATTGGATTATATAAAGTTCCTCAACACTTCCATATCCATCTTCCTCCCCATGTTAAAAAAAAAAAATTGTCATTGAGGGCTGACTACAATATAATCTCTTCCCTGTAGAGTTTTAAGACGGGAATAGACAATAGAATATTTAGAAAAAAGATGCCCCTTGAAGCAATCAAATGTAATAAATGACCACTCAAAGGTTTCCCAGTTTTCTAATCTTAGATTTAAAAACCTCTATATATTTCTTTCTGTTTCCCGCTACCTTTTTATATGCCTGTGTGTTTATCTTCATATATGTTATGCTTGTAGATGCTAAACTTTCCACTACAGGCAGACCCCGGGTTACAAGCATTCAATTAACGAACAACTCCTGTTGTTGTTATGTGCCGTCAAGTCGGACCCAACTCATAGCAACTCCTCCTTGGGTTTCTGAGGTAGTATCACTACAGAAGTAGATTGCCCAACCTTCCTTCTGAGGAGTGGCTGGTGGGTTTGAAGCGCCAGCCTTCTGGTTAGCAGTCAAGTGCCTTAGGTACTATGCTGCCATGCCCTTTAATGTTATGTAAATTGGCCCTCACTTTGAAATAATTGAACCAACTCCTACTCGCAATAAATACTTTATCACAATCACCTTCGCTTGCTGCATATATAGCTTTTAAGTCACTGAAAAGTCTTTGAGCCTTTTTCTGCACTTAAGAAAGGCTAAATAAGAACCGTTTGTATCTGTTCTGACTGACCTACAAATTCTTAAAGACATAGTTAGGTGTGGCTCTCATTCACAATCCAGGAACTGCCTGTACTGATATATTCAAGTCCACATGATGGATGCTCAACTCATTGTGTACTATATTAAACCGGTACATAAAATATGCATGTACAAGGTCTGGGGTGACTATAAAAAGCAGAACCAACCTGCTATTATGAATTTTAAGTTAAATGTATTGAGTTGGATTTATGGTAGCAATATAGAGGGCCAGAATATTCTCATACGCCAAGACAACCTGATGCTATGCTGCAATAGGAAAATTGGCTCTAATTACCAACCTACTGCCCTCATGAACTCTTATCCTTCTTGTGAAAACTTTTCTTTTCATTGCAATTGTCAGCATTTAAATGATACAGCTTATATTTTTGAAAAGTACTATAGCTTAGAGGTTTGATACTAGAATATAGGGAATGAGTACTTTCTTGCAATAACTTAAAAGAATTCTTGCAAATATATCTGAGGATTCAACATAATAAATATTTCAGAGAATGTTGTTTAGAAATTTCCTTTCTTTCATGGTAGCCTTGAACAATACCAACCCTAACTCTGTTCTGCAGATAAAGAAAGCTTAGCACTCTCACAATGTACTTGTTTTTCAAGATCTTCCCTCAAGTTGGATTTTTAAATCAAAGTTGATGTGTAATGGCAAATGCCTATAAAACTCTCAAATCTCCCTAGAATTGGAGATTGGCAAAAGTCAAATAGGCATCAGGAAGTGGGAGGTATATCCATTTCCTACTTGTGAAATTTTATCCCTGCAGCCCTGTGAATGCATTATTTAAGCTATACACAGGGACTCAACCTACCATTGAAAATCCAAGTTACATATTTAGGACCAGAAACTTTATTAACTTATTAGCTTTTATTGTGATTTGGGTGAAAATTTACAGAGAAAATCAGTTTTCCGTTTGGCAATTCGTTCTTATTTTGTTTCATGTCACTGATTGCAATCCCTCCAATGTAACATCATTCATCCTACCTCCTCCCTGTGTTTCCCATTTCCGTACTTCCTTCTTTCCTAATCCTTTCTGCCTTCTGAACTTTGTCCTTGTGCAAATGTTGACCTTTTACTCTCAAATGGTTCATTGTTCTAAAGAGTGCATACTTCCCTAGTGTTATTGGTATTGTTCACTTTATAGACTGTCTATTGTTTGCCTGAAAATTAAAACATAAGGCAGGAGATGTGCAATTCCAGGCCCGAAGGATCAGTAAGAGCCATAGTCTCCAAGGTTCCACCAGTCTCTATCTGACCAGTAAGCCTTGTCTTTTTCATGATTATGAGTTTTGTTCCACATTTTTCTCTCACTCTATCCAAGACCTTCTAATGTGATCCATTTCAGAGCAGTCAGTAGTTGTGACTAGACACCATCTAAGTTTCAGGGTTGTGGATACTGAGGTTTTCATGGTAGGACCAGTGTCTTTTCACCTCTTTACATTGTACTAGGTCATTGTTTATTTGTTCTACTACTTTGTTTTTAATTACGAAATACAGTATGCACTTAGAAACATGTATGAAATAAGAAAGTACAGCTCAAATATTTATCACAAAGATATCCCTCATGTAATCACCACAAGGGTGAAATAATAAAACATTTTCTGCACCAGAAAGCATCCTTCATGCCACCTTCCAATAACTACAGGCTCTGTCCTCTGCCAAAGATAACAACTATCCTATTGAGGCAATTACTTTCTTATTAATCTTTTCAGTTTTATCACATAAGCAGGTATCCTTAAACACTATCATTTACTCCACATGAAATTTTTTAAAAAAAACATTAAGTTGAATCATACAGAATATTTTCTGGGGGTCTAACTTCCTTCATAGGCGCTCTGGTGGCATAGTGCCTAAAGCATTTTGACTGCTAACCAGAAGGCTGGCAGTTCAAACCCACCAGCCACTCTTAGGAAGGAAGATTTGGCAATCTACTTGCATAAAGATACTGCCTTGGAAACTCAGGGAGGGATCACTATGAATCCAATCGACTCAACAGCAGTGAGTTTGAACTTCCTTTATATAACATTTTGTTTGGTAGATTCATCAATTTGATTATAGTCTATTCATTTCCATTATTGTATTTTATAATACAATAACTGTGAGGATGGTGCAGGACCAGATAGTGTTTCTTTATGTTGTGCATAGAGTCACTATGAGTCAGAACTGATTTGATGGCACCTATTAACAACATAATACAATACTCAGGATATTTCTGGCCAAAAAAAATAAGTGTAGATGTTGTTATTGTTAGGTGCCTTCGAGTCAGTTCCAACTCATAGCGACCCTCTGTATAACAGAATGAACTACTAGCCGGTCCTGCACCATCCTCATAATCTTTGCTACACTTGAGCCCATCGTTGCAGCCTCTGTGTCAGTTGAGGGTCATTGAGGGTCTTCCCCTTTTTCACTGACCCTCTACTTTACTAAACATGATATCTTTTTCCAGGGGGTGGTCTCTTCTGACACAACCAACCAAAGTCCGACCATTCTTGCTTCTAAGGAGCCTTCTGGCTGCACTTCTCTCAATACAAATTTGTTCATCCTTCTGGCAGTCCATGGTACTTTCAATATTCTTCACCAACACCACATTTCAAAGGCATCAATTCTTCTTCAGTCTTCCTTATTCATTGTCCAGCTTTCCCATGCATATGAGGATACATATGGATATAGAGATACAGATGTAGATGTAGATATATCTCAATGTCAATCTCCTCTAGTTACCTTCCCCTCAACTCTCCAAAAATAACAGTCTTCCCCACAGATTCCAAGAAATGGTCATAGATTTGCTGAGACACATAAGACATCACTGACAGGATAGTGATCTGAACCAATACGAGGAAAAAAGATTATCAGTCAAGCTGGTTGTGTCTTTGTAAAAAGACATCCAAAAGGATATTGATGTTGTTATGTGCCACTGAGTTGGTCCTGACTCTCAGCAATCCAATGTATAATAGAGCAAAACACTGCCTGGTCCTGTGCCATCCACACATTTTTTTTTTATATATGAACCCATTGTTGCAGTAACTATGTCAGTCCATCTCATTGATGGTCTTCCTCTTCTTCAATGACCTTTTACTTAACAAAGAATCATATCCTTTTCCAGGGACTATTTCCTTCTGATAATATGTCTAAAGTACTTATGACTCACTTCCAAGGAGTATTCTGGCTATACTTCCTTCAAGACAGATTTGTTCATTCTTCTGGTAGTCCACAGCACTTTCGATATTCTTTACCAACAACATAATTTAAAGGCATCAATACTTCTTTGGTCTTCCTTTTTCACTGTTCAGCTTTCACATACATAGGAGGCCATTGGAAATACCATGGCTTAGGTAAGACATCTTTTCTTCTTTAACACTTTAAAGAGGTCTTTGGAAGAAGATTTCCCCAATGCAATATGTCATTTGATTTCTTAGCTGCTGCTTCCATAGGCATTGATTGTAAATTCAAGCAAAACAATATCCTTGACAACTTCAATATTTTCTTCATTTATCACAATGTCATTTATAGGTCCAGTTGTGAGGATTTGTGTTTTCTTTATGTTGAAGTGTAATCCATGTTGAAGGCTGTAGTCTTTGATGTTCATCAGTAAATTTACTGAGTCTTCTTCACTTTCATCAAGCAAGGTTATGTCACCTGCACTTCAGAGATTGTTAATGAGTCTTCCTCAAATCCTGATACTGTGTTCTTCATGTAGTCCAGCTTCTCATATTATTTGTTTAGCACACAAATTGAGTAAGAAGGTGAAAGGACACAATCCTGACACACACCTTTCCTGATGTTAAACCACATGTTGTTGTTGTTGTTGTTGTTATGTGCCGTCAAGTCGGACCCGACTCATAGCGACCCCTCCTTTGGTTTCCATGGCGGTATCACTATGGAAGTAGATTGCCCAACCTTCCTTCCAAGGAGGGGCTGGTGGTTTGAAGCTCCAGCCTTCTGGTTAGCAATCAAGTGCCTTAGGCACTATGCTGACAGACCTCCCGTTAAACCACATAGTAACTCCTGATTCTGTTTGAACAAATGCCTCTTGGTCTATGTACAGGTCCTGCATGAGCACAATTAAGTGTTCTGGAATACTTATTCTTTACAATGTTACAATTTGTTATGATCCACACAGTCAAATACCTTTGCATAATCAATAAGTCATGAGTAAACATCAAAAGCACATTATTTTAAATTTCATACTCTCCCATTTATTTATTTATTTTTCTTTAAACACAACTGCCCAGCCTCTTGTCAACATTATAACTGAAGCTGCTTAAGCTGATAAGTTGGCATGTTCTCCCAGAGCCATTGGCTGATTAATGGTCTCTGGGAGTTGCCAGTAGGCTCCAGGGCTCCTGCCTCCCTTGGCCACAAGGCTATTGCTGAAATTATCAACAGTGGCTCAGTATTAACTAACTAAAGTTATTGCTTGTGAATTCCTCAATACTGATCTCCTTCTGGAATATAGAATATCTTTCACCCACCAGGTCATCAGGGATTCTTAAAACATGCCAGTCTGGTTTGAGAGTGTATTTAAAATACCGTTTGGTTCAAATTAAGAAAGTATATCCATCTCTTGGTAATCATGAGAAAGACTATTTTGTGTGTATGTGGAAAATAAGTTCTACAAATTATTTACAACTTTAAATTCTTAGCATCATCCCTTATTTTGTCACTTACTCCAAGGCCTTCTGGGTTTCCTGAACCCAGGGAATATAGATGTTAGACCAAAGTTTCTCAGCATTGGCATTATGTGTGGAATAATTCTTTGCTGGTCAGGGAAAGAGCTATTCTGTGCATTATAAGATAATCAGTAGCATCTCTGGCCTCTACCCACTTGATGCTATTGCACTCCTCCCACCATTTGACAGCTAAAAATGACTGTTGACAATGGTCAAACCACTGCTCTAGATTTTATTTAGTTTTCAGTTTGAACACTATGAGATTGAGAATTTTAAACAAAGTATGTATTGAGTTCTTCTGCATAGCTTTAGTAGGGTAAGAGAAGAAGGAAGAAAGTAAAGTTGAGATTCTAAGTAGGGAATACAAGGTACCTAAACTCTACTGCATGCCTACTATGTGTTTTGTGTCCAAGAATATGCTAAGAACTTTATGAAAAATCATCTCACTTAATGTTGTCTAAAACTAGTCCTAAAATGACAATAGCCAAATTTTATTAAGAACTTAACAATGTGCCATGCAGTATGACTTAGTTACTTAGTGCTGCCATACATTTACCCAGAGGCTTTAAACATTCAGCAGAAATTTATTTTCCCATAGTCCCAGAGGCTATAAGTCTATATTCAAGGCTCTAGGGAAAAGTCAATTTTTGTTAGTAGCCCCTGTAGTTTCTTGGTGTTCCTTGGTGTCTGTCTTCCCCCCTGTGGGTCTATCTCTGCACCTACTCTGGTCCTCTTATAACTCAGAAGTGATTAAGTTTAGGAACCACCCTACACTGTTATGCCTTATTAACATAACAGAAGAAAACCTCTATTGCATCCACAGGTACAGGGTCAGAAATTCTACAAATATTGGGAGGGGTGCCCAAATTAATCCATAATTTACTTGAACTAACTTATTTAATTACAGCAGCAACCCAATGTTAGATACCGCTATCATCCCTACTTTTCAATGATGAAATGAAACTCAGAAAGTGAAATAACTTTCCCAAAGTCACACATTCATTAATGAGGTTGAAATTAAAATCTCTTTACCTCATCATGTTGTCTCTTAAAGAAAAAACATTAATGCATACTTTGAGAAGAATAAATACAAGAGTTCTGATAAATCAAAATTCTACAAAATATTTATCCTCTGGTGGCATATTTAGTGAACATGTAAGCATTTATATCATTCTATCACATTCCAAGAAGTGCTTTAGGATCAAATAAGACCTATGAGCAAGGCATAGAATTATTTGTGATGCATAAGGAAATCCAGGGTCATATATTCAGCACCAGTTTACACAGAGTAGATATTAAGCAGAGAAAAGTGTACCCTGAAATGGGTAAAAGAGGAAAATGTGCTCTGATATTTGACATCCCTAAAATTAGTGCCTTAAATGTAGGGTTATTTATCAGATACCTGCTGAAACAATCTATGGACCACACATTCAGAAATGCTTTTGGGATTGATAGAGTTCAGTCTCTCCTCACCAAGCAGAGAATCTCAAAAGATGAATGAACTGAAAAACAAACTCATTGCTGTTGAGCAAACTCCACTCATGGCAACTCAAGTGTTACAGAATAGAACTATTCTATAGGGTTTTCTTGGTTGTAATCTTTATGGAAGAAGATTACCAGGTCTTTCTTCCATGGCACCACTGAGTAGGTATGAATCATCAACCTTTAGGATAGTGGTCAAACACAAACTATGTGTACCACCCAGGGACCTTATAAACTCCCAATTTATTTTCTCCACTTCTCTGTCCACCACTAATGCTGTAAAGAAACCAAAAGTTCAAAGTAAATCTGTAGGCATGGGTAACTCACAAGCTACCAGCTCGTGATCTCTACATTCTTTGAATACAGGCGTTTTGTCTTATTCGCTAGCATAGAGCACAAAGCTGGGCACACAATGAATAAATATTTGAGTAATACTCATTAATCAAGGACTCTAGAAAAAAGTCACATCTGACTTCAGAACCAAGAATATTTATGCTTCACTTAAGCAATTTTTATTTTTGTTTTCACCTCATAAGCATTGTGGACAAGGTTTCCACAGCTGCTGAAGGGTTCTTAGAACAATTTTCTGTGAAAGATATAGTCTTAACTGAAAGCTTGTTTAGCCTCATTCTTTATCTCATTTCATCACCCCACCTTTGTTTTCATTCTCTTTTGTTTCTCTCATTGATTTAAGTTGTATTTTTTGTGTTTCTGACACCTGTACCTAGCATACTGCCTAGCACATTAAAGATACACAGTAAATATTGATTGGATTTCATTAAACTTCTGAGCCCTCTCTGAAATAAAGCACTTTCTTTTCTATAAAAGAACAAATGAGGTCAAACCCTTCCCTTGACGTGATCCTGAGATATTGATAGCTCCCTTTCTACCATCATAAGGTAAAATGTCTGACCAGTGAGGTCAATCAGCTAAACACTCCCCCCACCCTCCTTCTCCCCACATCTTTTATTTTTTAGGATGACACATGTCACATTTTGCTTCACACATGCCTAGAAAAGCATGTCTAACCAAATCCCAGCAGGTAGTTTCTAAAAACTTCTGCCTATAATAAATGTTTAAAAAGAAAAACTGTATCAATGTAAAAGATTCTGGAACTGAGACTAAGAAAATGAAATTCTCCATCACTTTCCAAAGTATTGAAGAGAAGATCCAATTGCTAGATATTTGTTGCCCAGGTTTGAGAAAGGATGATCAGAAGATAAGACCCTGAATTCTTCAGCTGGAATTTCTCCTTAAAGGGTCACAACCATGGACGCCATAGAAGATGCTTTTCAATACAAATGAATTTTTGTACCTCAACAACCTACGAGATTTGGAAAACCAGTAAGATTTATTTCAAAACTCAGACCTAACAAGAGAGCTATGAGTCTTAACTCTTGCACTGAATGACTGTCTCAGAGGTTTGGTAGATATATATACTCATAGGTTAAAGTACAAAGAATAATTTATAATACTAAAATTGCCATGATCAAAATATTAACATATTTTGATAGGTATTTAAGTGTCTTATGTATATAAAATGATTATATTCCTTTATATCACAAAAATTGTAAAAGTTAAGTCCTTCTTTCCCATCTCCCACCAGAAAAAGAACATTCTAAATATGCTGGTATTTTTAGCTTTTCTATATACATTACAATTTGGCAACTAAGTACTGATTAATTAGCAAAAATTCCATTTGCTGAATTGCTCTCTATATATTCTAAACCAATCACATAAATGTACACTCCAGGCACATGATGAACTCATAAGATAACAAAATCTTTACCTGAAATTCATGATCCTCAGGGACATAGCCATGGCTAGAGTTTGAGCCATGTAAACAGAGATTTAGAATCTTAATGTAGAATTCAGCATAGTACTACCTTTCCTAAGACCAAAAAAAAGCAAGGAACATGACACATGGGTCATTGAACAAGAGTGCCCTTACAAAAATCTTATTTCTAATAATTTTGACCTCTTATGCATTTCATAGTTTGGTAAGTTGACAAATATGATATTCTAATAGGAAAATATGCTGCTGTAGGTTCATTGAAACTTTACACATCTTCATCATTTAGTCCTCAGAAAAACCTTGCCAAGAAGGCTCTATTAAATGCATTACATAGATAAGAACTGATTATGAGGAATCAAGTAACCTGCCTATTGTAACATAGAAACCTGTATCCCTTGAACACAATTCAAGGGCTAGTTATATTATTACTTCATACATTCATTATCACAAAATGATCAACCAATAATAAAAATAAATGAATGACTTACTTACAGTAATAGTCTAGTGGGAGCCATTTTGTATGTGTTGAAAGGTGGCAAAGTCAAAGTTACCTTTCTTAGGTAAAAGCATAAGGGCAGTGCTTTTCTCACTGTCAACTTTCTGTTGCACCTATGTGCACAGCCAGCCCTGAAAGACCCAAGTCTGATGTATGGAAGATGATTCATCTGGCTAATAAAAATGGATACACTGAGATCTTGATGGCTGTAAACTTAAATAAGTAGCTCCTGTTTTACAAGCTTGCTAGACAGTCTCAAAGACAATTTATATCTCATTTTTATTTGTAAGAATCTTACCTATGAAGATAGGAGAATAGGCAGACAAGCTACACAGACCCTCTTGAACAAACGAAAGAGAAACCAACTGATACAGATACAGAAGATAATCCTGGAGCCCTGAGCTTTGAAAGGAAGGATAAAAAAGTGGATGAAACACCAACTAGTAGAAGAACTTGAATGAAAACAGTGAGTAAGGACACAAACAGAGCTGCAGGTAGTCAGCTGTCCTGATGGCACAGATGGCATGAATATTTCCAAATGGTGTTAGGACCTGAGAATTAACCTAAAACTTGGCCCTGCTCACCAAGGGCTGCATGGACTACTGCATGGGTGGCTGACAAATGAAAAGTAAAAGCAAAGAAGGAGAGAAACTGAGCTGTGGACTTTCAACTGTCCAGAGGGCAAAGCCATTTTGAATGTTTACAAGCAGCAGCCCTTTTGGATATTTAAAGTGACAGCATTCTCATTCAGATTCCAGGGAACTAAGAATAGGCTCCACTTGCTAAAGACAGCATGGACATATGGGAGCCTTATGACTGGAAAGGAGACAGGTGGTGAGTGCATAAGTACTGCCAACTAGTGAATAGAGGAGCACAGTACCCTGCTTACTCAGATATGTCCAAAGAAAACAAAAATCTAAGACAAATCATTTCAACATACAATCACCAATTAAATATGAATACAAAAGTGTCACAATGTCTCAGAGACAAAAGACCATCATAGTCCACACAAAGAAGTAATATAAAGCAGTAGACCAGGATACACACCCAGAACACATCCCTGAGGAAGAAGCAGCATTGGAACTTCCTGAAAAGGAATTCAAAAGAATTACATTTAGGTATCTTCAATGAACTGAGAGATAGATCAAGGAAAACCCTGACAAAATTGAGGAAAACACAGAGAAAACCCTAGAAAAATTTTAGAAGACAATTCAAGAACAAAATGACAAAATAAATAAAAAATTAGAAATGACACAAAATCTACAGATAGAAGCCCAGAAGATTGATAATAAATTCTTGGAAATAGATAACACACTGAATGGGCAAAGGAGTAGAGTTGAATGAATAGAAGACAGAATTACTCAAATTGAAAACAAATGCCTCAATACTCCTTTGGAAAGGGATCAATCAAAAAAAAAATGATCAAACCAGAATGAAGAAATGCTGATTCATGTAGGACCCCATCAAAAGGAATAACCTACATGTAATCAGAATTCCAGAACAGGAAGAGAAAAATAAAACCACAGGAAAAATTGTTGAAGTTGTTGGAAGAGAATTTCCCTAATATGATGAAAGACAAGAATATATCTATTCAAGAAGTCCAATGAACCCCAAACAGGATAAACCCCAAAAGAAAATCACCCAGACATATCATCATCAAACTCACCAAAACCAAAGATAAGAAAGAATCCTGAAAGCAGCATGGAAAAAAATGAAAGTTACCTACAAAGGGCAACCAATAAGACTAAGCTCAGATTTCTCACCAAAGACTATGCAGGTGAGAAGGCAATGGGATGGTATATATAAAACACTGAAAGAAAAAAACGTCCAACCAAGAATTATATATCCAGAAAAATTGTCCCTCAAATATGATGGTAAAATTTGGAGATTTCCAGATAAGAAAAAATTAAAGGAATTTGTTAAAACCAGACCAACCTTACTAGAGATCCTAAAGGGAGTCCTTTGGACAGAGAACCAACAACAGCAAAGAACAACCAACCATTAATACACATAATGACATAATGCAGAAACAAACCCAGTTATAGAAGTATCCAAAGTAATTAAGCCTACAAGATTGTAAACAGGGAACCAGAAACATCAATTGACAAATGAGGACAACTACAAACCAAACAGAAGGGAAAAACTAGTGTAGGTACAGAACTTCTAAATAGTGAGGAAGTCAAGACAATTGCAAGATAGAACAGACTGTTCTAAACTTGAGAAGAAAATTATAAATCACAGGGTGATCTCAAAGAAAAATGATAAAAGTTCACATCAAAATAAAAAGAGGACAAGCACAGATATTTAGCAAATACTAAAACAATAACAATGAGGAAGTGATAACATGATTCATAAACAAAACCAGCTCAACACAGAAAATTATATGGAACAAAGAAATCAGTAACACTGTGAAAAAAACACGTAACAAAATGACAGCAACAAAGTCATATTTGCCAATAATTACTGAATGTCAATGGATTAAATGCAACACTCAAGAAATGGAGAGTTACAGACTAGATCAGAAAACATTAGCCATCAATATGCTGTCTAAAAGAGACATACCTTAGAGACAAAGACAAAAGTAGAGTAAAAACCAAAGGTTGGAAAAAGATATATCAAGCAAATGACAACCATAAAAGAGCAAGAGTGGCAATATTAATTTCTGATAAAATTGACTTTAAAAATAAAAACCACCATGAGACACAAGGAAGGATACTAATTGAACAAGAGGACCTAACTATAATAAATATCTATGCACCCAATGAAAGAGCCCCAAAATACATAAATCAGGCTTTAACAGAATTGAAAAGACAAACAGATGATTCCACAGTCATAGTTGTTATTATATGCCGTCAAGTCAGACCTGACTCATAGAAACCCCTCCTTGGGTTTCCGAGGCAGTATCACTATGGAAGTAGATTGTCCAACCTTCCTTCCGAGGAGTGGCTGGTGGGTTTGAACTGCCAGCTTTCTGGTTAGCAGTCAAGTGCCTTAGGCACTATGCTACCAGAGCTCCTACAGTCATAGTAAGAAACTTCAATAAACCACCTCAAATCAAAGATAGAACAACTGGAAAGAAACTCAGCAAAGACATAGAAGAACTAAACAATACAATCTACAAACTTGACCTTCAAGACATCTACTGACTGCTTCACCCAACAACAGCAGAATATGCATTCTTTTCTGGTACACATGGAACATTCTCCAGAATAGACTATATGTTAGTCCACACAGCAAGCTTTAATAAATTTAAAAACATTGAAATACTTCAAAGCCTCTTCTCAGATCACAATGCTATAAAATTAGAAATCAACAATAGGAAGATCAACAGGAAAAGAGAAAACACATGGAAACTGAATAACACCCTCCTTGAAAATGACTGGGTAATAGAAGAAATAAAAAAGGAAATTAAAAACTCCCTTGAATCAAATAAAAATTAAAACACAACACCAAAATCTTTGGGACACAAAAAAAGCAGTGATCAGAGGCCAATTTATAGCAATAAATGTACACATCAAAAAAGAAGAAAAAGCCAAAATCAACATCTTAACCCAACATCTCCAACAATTAGAAAAAGAATAGCAAGAAAAGACTACAGTCACCAAAAGAAAAGAAATAATAAAGATTCAAGCAGAAATAAAGGAAACAGAATATAGAAAGACAATAGAAAAAATCAACAAGACTAGAAGTTGTTTTTTTGTAATGATTAATAAAATTGACAAACCATTGGCAAAATTAACAAAGGAAAAGAGGCAGAGAATACAAATAACATGAATAAGAAATTAATTGGGCAATATCACAACAAAACAAACAGAAATAAAAAGGATAGTATCTGGATACTATAAAGAACTATATGCCAACAAATTTGAAAATCTAGAAGAAATAGATTTCTAGAAACACACTAGTTGCCTAACTAGCACATACTGAGGTGGAAAATTTGATCAGACCCATAACAAAAGAAGAAATCGATCAGGTCATAAAAAAAATTACCAACAAAAAAGCCCTGGCCCAGACAATTTCACCAGAGAATTCCACCAAATGTTCAGAGAAGAACTGACACCAATCCTACTCAAATGATTCCAAAACATGGAAAAGGATGGAATCCTCCCTAATTCATTTTATGAAGCAAGCATAACCTTGAAACCAAAACCAGGCAAAGACATCACTCAAAAGGAAAAATATAGACCAATATTCCTCATGAATATAGATGCAAAAATTTTCAACAAAATCCTAGCCAACAGACTCCAAGAACATGTTAAGAAAATAATTCATTATGACCAAGTGGGGTTCATATCAGGTGTGCAAGGATGGTTCAACAGTAGAAAAGCAATCAACATCATCCATCACATAAATAAAAGAAAGGAAAAGAACCATATAATCATATCAATCCATGCAGAAAAAGCATTTGATAAACTCCAACACCAATTTCTGATTTAAAAAAAAAAAAAAATCTCAGCAAAATAAGAATAGAAGGGAAATTCCTCAACATAATAAAGGACATATATGCAAAACCAACAGCCAATACTATTCTCAATTGAGAGAGACTGAAACCATTCCCCTTGCAAACAGGAACCAGACAAGGATGGCCTCAATCACCACTTCATAGAAAACCCAAGAGATTCAACAGAAAAACTACTGGAACTAATTGACAGATTTAGCATAGTGGAGGGATACAAAATCAATATACAAAAATCAGTTGGATTCCTCTACACCAGCAAAGAGATTGCTGAAAATGAAATAAGGAAATCAATATAATTTACAATATTACCAAAAAAATAAAATACTTGGGAATAAATCTCACTAGGGAAACAAAAGACCTGTACAAAGAAAACTATAAAAGACTATTTCAAGAAATCGTAAGAGATCTACACAAATGGAATAACATACCATGCTAGTGGATAGGAAGACTGAACATTGGGAAAATGTCAACACTATCCAAAGCAATCTATACACTCAGTGCAATCCCAATCCAGATCCCACCAACATTCTTTAAGGACATGGAAAAAACAATCACTAATTTTATATGAAAAGGAAAGAGACCTTGGATAAGAAGAGCAGTATTGAAGAAGAACAAAGTAGGAAGTCTCACAGTCCCAGATCTCAAAACCTGCTATACAGCCACAGTAGTCAAAACAGTCTGGTACTGGTACAACTACAGACACACAGACCAGTGAAATAGAATTGAAACCCAGAAATAGATCCATCCACCTATGATCAGCTGATCTTTGATGAAGGGCTGAAATCCATTACATGGGTTAGAGATGGTCTCTTCAACAAATGGTACTGGCAAAACTGGATATCCATTTGCAGAAAAATGAAATAAGAGGCATACCTCACACCATACACAGAAACTAACTCCAGAGAAGTTAAGAAGACTTGAATGTGAAACCTAAAACTATAAAGTTCCTCAAGGAAAAACTAGGGACAAATCTGGTAGCAAGTGCCTAAGGCACTTGACTGCTAACCAGAGGGCTGGCAGTTCAAACCCACCAGCCACTCCTCCAAGGGAAGGTTAGGCAATCTACTTCTGTAGTGATACGGCCTCGGAAACCCAAGGAGGGGTCGCTATGAGTCGGGTCTGACTTGGTGGCACACAACAACAACAACAACTTAATTTATAAACTCACTGCTGTGAAGTCGGTCCTGACTCATAGCGACCTCTCCTTGGGTTTCCAAGGCTGTATCTCTATGGAAGTAGATTGCCCAATCTTCCTTCCAAAGAGCAGCTGGTGGGTTTGAACCACCAGCCTTCTGGTTAGCAGTCAAATGCCTTAGGCACTTCGCCATCAGAACTCCTGCAGTTAAAAAATGGGCAGAAGACATGAATAGACACTCCACCAAAGAGGATATTCAGGTAGCCAACAAACACATGAAGAAATGTTCACAACCATTAGCCATTTGTTGCTATGTGCTGTGTAGTTAGACCTGACTCATAGCGACCCCTCCTTGGGTTTCCGAGGCAGTATCACTACCAAAGTAGATTGCCAACCTTCCTTCCAAGGAGTTGCTAGTGGGTTTGAACTGCCATTAGCCATTGTTTGTTTTGTTTTGTTTTGTGTGCCATCGAGTCAAACCCGACTCATAGCGACCCCTCCTTGGGTTTCCAAGGGAGTATCACTACGGAAGTAGGATTGCCCAACCTTCCTTCTGAGGAGTGGCTGGTGGGTTTGAACCGCCAGCCGTCTGGTTAGCAGGCAAGTGTCTTAGCCACTATGCTACCAGAGCTCCCCCATTAGCCATTAGAGAAACTCAAATCAAAACAAGAATGAGACACCATCTTGCCCCAGCACTAATAGCAAAGTTCAACAAGGCAAAATAGCAAAAGCTGGTGAGGATGGAAAGAGATTGGGACTCTCATACACTGCTTGTGGGACTGTCAAATGAAACAACCCCTGTGGAAAGAAGTATGTGATTACTGAAAAAGTTGGAATTAGAAATACTATTTGATTCAGCATCCCATTACTAATTATATATATCCTAAAGACTTGAGAGCCAGGACAAGAACAGATATATGTACACCCATGTTCATCTCAGCACTATTTACAATAGCCAAAAGATAGAAACAACCTAGGTGCCCATCAACTGAAGAATGGATAACCAAATTATGATATATACACACAATGAAATACCATGCAACCCTAAAGAATAATGTAGAATCTGCAAAACACCACATAACGTGGATGAACTCAGAGGACATTATGCTGAGTGAAATAAGTCAATCATAGAAGGATAAATATTGTGTTAGTTCATTGTTGTAAAAAGTCAAGGAAAGGTTTATATATGGAAGGAAACTTTCTTTGTTTGTTACCGGGGTGTGTGGGGAGGAGAGGAAACATTGCAAAAATGAAGGAAAAAAAAATTTTTAATTATAAAAAAGAGAGAGAGAATGAGGGCAGTGCCCAGTCAGGCTAGAAATGGACTAATAACCTGATCCCAGCTGATCTCATTAAAGGGCATGATTCAATCAATCACTTGAAGATCACCCACTGCCTGATTTTCTATTCTAAGTCTCTCCTCTTATCTTTAAAAGCATCATAGTACCTAGCCTATGTTTAGACATTTCTTCTTTTAGAAACAGAATGGTCTTTCTCTATATGCAGATAAAATAACTTCTCAAATAAACCCATGCCTTGGAGTGAAAAAAAAAAAAAAATCTTACCTACTGACAAAATTATTGTCATTTGGCTGACAAACATTTCTTTAAAAAAAGATTTTAAAGCTGAATCAATTCACAAGAGAATAAGAGAAAGCTCCGTTTTTAATGCATTGCCATTTTTTATTGAGACCATTTCAATAATTTAGTACTGTTAACTACTGAAACTATGCTTATAAACCATCCTGGTACACAAATATAACGATTCTTGATGCATTTGTAATCTAAATTGGCTCTGTTTGGATTCAACCACAAAAAACTTGGCTGTAATTTTCTTAATGCTTTACTTAAAAAAAAAAAAAAAAAATTCTAATTGTGAAGACATGATCTGAGCAGATTTGAAGAAGCATAAAAATAAAAGCATCTCCAAACTTTTGTTCCAGAAGGAAAAATCTGGCGAAAACTTCGTAGAAATTTTGCTTCATGAAAGTCATAGGTCAATTTTGTAAGTAAGTTTTAACTCACTAGAAACATTCTTCCATGAACGTATTTTCAGACCCTTAATGCAGTGCTAATACCAACCCTCTGCTAAACACATTTATATTCTTAGCTGATTAAATTTCAAGGTGTCAACCAGACCTTGGCACAAGAGCAACACTTTGAGCATGGATTACAGCATGAGAATGTCAGTTTGCTCATCCTCCATTCTTAACCAACTCAGAAACTTCCTCTTGTTTATGGTCAAATAATCCAGTGACTGTAGCTCAGCAAACAATGCCAAATACCCAAGTGCTCACTAAGAAATTTAGAGAAAAGAGTAATACAAACATAGTCTGACAGCAAAATTCATTCCAATTTTTTTATCTTTTCTTTCTGTGAATTCTGCAAGTCTGAATTATTCTTTTATTCTAGGGTCCTACCTGAAAATTCCCTTTACTGCCCTTTACCAATGCTGTCCAGTTGAGTCCAACTCATAGTGACCCCTCCTTGGGTTTCTGAGGCAGAATCTCTACGGAAGTAGATTACGCAACCTTCCTTCCAAGGAGTGGCTGGTGAGTTTGAACTGCCAGGCTTCTGGTTAGCAGTCAAATGCCTTAGGCACTACATCACCAGAGCTCCTTAAGATAATAATATTCACATCTATGACTTTTTGTACACTACACAATAACTCTATATGGGCAGTATTTCATTCTGTACATAGGGTTGCTATGAATCGGAGCTGATTCAAAGCTACCTAACAAAAACAACCGGAAAACTCCCATCAATGCAGCTCATCCTCACCCACAACCCACCTCATCAGTGTTTCTGTATAGAGTTGTGCAGTGCACAACCCTGGACATACTACTCACATTGAAAAACTCATAGATATGAATATTTATCATCTTAATTTTTGGTAAAGGGCAGTAAAATGTGAGGATTTTTAAATAAAATTATTTTATTATGACCATTTTCAATAGAAAAAATAAATAGTGTTTTGAAGAGGAGCCATTGTTTTTCACACAAAGCACTATTATGGATTAGCTGGGGTCCTATGAGAAGCCAGTTTAATTCAGTTAAATTAATCATTTGATAGTGTGTATAATAATGGACAGAGAATCTTATGTTTTCTGTTGAAAGGCATTTATTCATAGAGATGGGAAAAAAGCAACCAAGGGACCCACACATCTCCCCAAAATGCAACTTAAGTCACATTTTCCTAAATTTTCTAAATATTAGATTGATTGTTATATCAGTTTGTCACTGCTCATTTACAGACCAAGAAAAGAATGTCCTAAGATTTGGTCTCCTCAAATACTGTTCTTTAAACTAAGAAAAATATATTCCAAAATATATCCAATAAATTAGTTAAAACTACAAAGAGTTCTCTAATTCCATCTGTAGTCAGAGAAGAGAATGAGAAAGACAAATTAGGAAGAGGGAACAGACAGGAAAATATAAAGCAGAATGGAGGCAGGGAAGGAAAAGGAAGATACCAAGGGGGATAAAGCAAAAGGTAAAAGTTGTAGAAAAAAAAGAGGAGAGAGGTGTAGAAAACATGTAACAAGAAATATTCAAACCAAAATCAAACCCACTGCCATAAAGTTGATTACAACTCACAGTGACCCCCATATTTCTAAGGCTGTAAATCTTTACCAAAGGAGATTGCCTCATCTTCTTCTCACAGAGCAGCTGGTGGGTTCGAACCACTAACCTTCTGGTTAGCAGCCAAGTGCCTTACCCACTGCACCACCAGAGTTCCCTTAACAAAAAAGGTAGGAGAGGTAAAAAGATAAAAAGGAAGCCATCATAAATTTTCAGATGAGTGATGGTTGAAGAGTAAACTGTTTTAGTTCTGTTTACTTTTTCTTGGCTTATGGGAAGAGTTAGTGTGACAGGCTAAATGGTCATCAACCACTCTTCATAGTTCTTTAATTATCCCTACACTTTACAAGATTCTTTTTCAGCAGCTCCACAGAGGTAGAGCTGTTTTCACCTAACCATATCAAGATGACCAGGTGACTTGGCTGAATAGTATTAAGCCATGCCAAATAGACAACAGTAAACTATTCTCCCTGAGAAAACTGGTAGCTTTTGATACTACATGGACAGATGTAGACAGACAAAACATATGAAGGTTGATACTGATTCCATGAAAAAATATGCTCAATAGGAAATATAATTAAAACCCACCACATGTAGTTATGGCAAAAAGAAACCTTTGGGAGTCATATTATTTTAATCAATAAATACTATGTGACAGTGCTATCAAGGAACATCTTGGTCAGATGCCTAAATTGTTTTAATCAATGTATGATTTCTCAGGGTTTCTGGAAGCACCATTTGAATTTGAAAAGAAAAACCTTCATGATTATTTCACAGATCATAAAGTTGATCGCAGTGTCCCACCCACCGAAGGAACACATACATATACAGAGTATTGTTTGTTGACAGTTTATCTCATTCCTCACAGTGCTCCTATATACCTAAGTGTGGAAAAAACTTTGAAGAATCAATGTCCCTGGTGAATGTTGTGATGGAAAACTTCAGGAAATACCAACACTTCTCCTGCTATTCCGACCCAGAAGGAAACCAGAAGAGTGTCATCCTAACCAAACTCTACAGTTCCAATGTGCTGTTCCATTCACTCTTCTGGCCCACGTGTATGATGGCTGGGGGTGTGGCAATCGTCGCCATGGTGAAACTAACGCAGTATCTCTCTCTGCTCTGTGAAAGAATCCAAAGGATCAATAGATAAGAGCAAAAATGGATGAGATAATTTTTATTTAAAGCTCAAATACTGTTTTCTTTCATTCTTCACCAAAGAACCTTAAGTTTGTAATGTGCAGTCTGTTATGAGTTCCTTAATATATTCTTATATGTAGAGCAATAATGCAAAAGCTGTTGTATATGCAAACATGATGTCTTTATTATTCAGGAGAAGAAATAACTGTTTTCTGTTAGTTGGTTGTCTTGTTTCAGTGCTGCAACTAGTACTTCCTTCTCTTGTTCAGCCAAAATAGGGCTCAATTACTCATTTGTCACGTTTTAGAGGAATATAATGAATATCAATGGGATAAGGTCTGTGTTCTGAGTTGTCAGATCTCTTGAGGACATTTCTGTAATATTTTTCATCACTCTTTGTTTCTTTGTTTACTAAAGCTGCAGCCAAAAAGTTTTTTTTTTTTTTTTTCTTTCCTTATGCTAAACTGAGCCCTATAGCAAGGGAAGGGACCAGATGTCCTAACTAAAGGATGTTAAACATTGTCCTTGTATTTTTACCATATCACTGTAAAAAAGGGGGAAAATTCAGCCAGCTACTTTTCTTTTACCACTTTTTACTCATAACTTTGAATTTTTTAACTGGTTTCCAAAACATAAGCTGTTTTCATTAGCCAACTCTATAATCTCTTCCTGTGGTGTAAACAGAAAATGAACAGAACTTTTATCCATTTAAGACCCTGCTACTGTGTGAGGAGATGACATTTACAAGGAATTTCATTACCAATGAACTGAATGGATGTTGGTAGACGCTCCAGTACAATCCAGGAATATCTATGTTACTAAGACATTTGTGTGAAAGTCCTTATTCCATTTCAATTGAACTGTTAGATAAGGAAATTAAGATCCTACCTGCTAGTCAAGGCTACTGAATTGTTTACAAATGGGTAAAGCTATTGTGTCAAATCAACATGTTGGACTATTGCTCTTTGGGAATTTATGTTTAAGCTAATGAATGTATAGTCTCTCCTTTGACTCTATAAGGATTTTAAAGCTATGTGCATAGAGTATCTGTCTCTTCTACATGTTTTATTTTTCTATTTACAATTTCCCTTTGTGCTGTTATATTTTATAAACAGAGTTGACCTTTTTTTTTTTTTTTCCCTAACACATATTTGAACTGAATAACAGATTTAAAGGAAACTTTTGTTCACATTGCCAGTAATTTATTGTTTAGGGAGAAAAATGAGGAATTCTTTTAAATAAAATATTCCATCTTTTATTTAACATCAGTACCAAAAGGAATAGACAAGCATCTATCTTTCTCATCTATATTTAAGTACATTTTTGTAATGTAGTATCAAAGTTTTTTTAGGTATTGCAAAATTTTACAAATTGTACTTGTGGAATGAATGGTAAAACTAATCTGATGAAGTGGAAATTAATCTGCAATATTGTAATTCATAGTTTGACTTTTCATAAGCAAATAAATCCCTAGGGTATAATCAGGACTTTGAATGTGTAATTAAAACTAAAACACACACTTACACATTAAATCAGCAAGGTCTGTATAGCTCTTGCATTCTGAGCTGACAAGCCTATAGCAATCCAAAAACCTGTGATTCACTATCTGTAAAGATATGTTAAGAGATTTCAAGTAAATTTCATTTATCTTTTTATATACACATAAACACAATGCAGACAATTTGTGAACATTTGGAAAATATAGCATAGTGCCTAAGGCACTTGACTGCTAACCAGAAGGCTGGTGGTTCAAACCCATAAGCACTCTTTGGAAGGAAGGTTGGGCAATCTACTTTCATAGTGATACTGCCTCAGAAACCCAAGGAAGGGTTGCTATGAGTCAGGTCCGACTCGATGGCACATAACAACAACAACAACACGGGAAAATTCTTAATTCCTACTCCACCTTAAGGACATAATTCTGAAGATAATAGAGAAATCTCTGTGACTACGGAGCTGAAAATTTATAATCTTCAACGTTCCTTGGACTTCCCTTTAAGTAATCCAAGGCTGAAACACATGGAAATGAAATTATTAGATAAATTTGGGTTTGTTTTTTTTTTTTTAAGTTTTACCAGGACTTTTAATTTAAAAATTCCTAACTGGTGTTTTAGATGAGAATGTAAAGACTTCAGAATACTGACATCAAAAAAAGCTCAGTATAGTGCCTTCTCAAATCCCAATAAAACAACATTCCCTTTGAGTAATTTAGATGTATACACAGTTAAATGTTATTAACAGTGAAATGTCTTGGAATAATAATGATGTTTAGAACACTTTACATATGTTAACTAATTTAATCCATATAACAATTTATGGAAAATGGCACTATTATTACCCCATCTTACAGATGAAAATATTGAGGCAGAGATATTAAGCAACTTCTCAAAGGTTACACAGGTACTAAGATGGTGGAAACCTAGGGAAAAGCACAGCTTGCAACTTCCTCATTATAGTAAATATTTCCACAGCTTTAGGGTCTTTTAGGTAATATTGGGGGGTTCTGAGGATTTGAAGGGATTATAGTGGTAAAGAAGAAAAAGCAATGAACTTTCGAAGGACTTCTCTTCAAGACATAGTGATCAGTTGACTTTAGGCTTTTCAATTAATCTCCTCACATCTTTGAGTGTAAAATGAGATAAAGCCAAATGACTTCTATAGTCTCTTTTAACAGTGAAATTCCATCCTAAGTGTATGGAAGGAAGATTATCATTTTCTAGCCTTCAGAATACAGGTCTAATTCTCAAATAGAATCTGCACATATTAACCCACGATTGAAAAACAGTCACCCTGCTGATATTCCCGATACACTCCTTCCCTCTTCTTTAGGGCCCAAAGTTTTTATATACATCTGCTGGAAGCAAAGCTCTGAATCTCCACCTCACACAAGGATGAGCTCCCCACATGGAATGAGCATGTCTGTGCATCCAAATCACTTTCATTATCCAATTACTCAAAGTCCAAGTTTCTTTAATAAGTTGAAATCCCATCAAAAACTTTATTGATTTCAGATTCTCCAAGTTCCAATTATATTAAACTCATAAAATGGTAAATACAGCAGTGTCTGCTTATAAATAGCTATAATAAAAATTATTCCATAGAAGATCACTGGCCAAACCATCATAATGATGGTGTAAGCAGTCATAAAATTCCCCTTATATAGACCATGTGACATTTAGGTTTTCTTCATGTTACTCTTTTCCTATTGCTGTGAATGACCAAAAAAGTGATAGGCGTGGCATTTATACAAGAAATACTATTTTCTATACATCAAGCCACAAATTTATTATTACATTCCTGTGGGCGAAACACCTTAACACTGCAATTATTTCTTTGTCATTAAAAGAGAAATGTTGAACAGCAAAATAGCATGAGTAATTGAAGTGAGTTAAAACAATTTTTAAGGAATGATTTATTGTATCATTGGCATAGTTATCTGCCTACCCCAGATACTGAAATGAACACTGCTCAAGCAATTAAGTTAGTTCTTATTGCTCTACTGGGGAAGAGGGCATAATTAAAGTTGAGCATTATTTCTTCTCAACTTCTACTTTTTCTCCGTCCCCTAGTAACCATATCACAGGTCTGCAGTAAACACAAGGAGCTCTGGTGGCATAATGCTTAAGGCATTTGATTGCTAACCTACCAGCCACTCCTCAGAAGGAACACTGGGCAATCTCCTTCCATAGAGATACCTCCTCAGAAACCCAAGGAGGGGTTGCTATGAGTCAGACCTGACTTGACAGCAGTGAGTTTGTTTTTTTTGGTTTGGGCAGTAAACACCCATTGGTTCCAATGTATGTACCATGTGGGAAATTTGAATCAAGAAACAAAGTTTCAGGGCTCTTCAGAAAAATTTGTCAGCATGACTTGTACAGTAGGATTAAGCAGATAACTTCTACCTACATGGAGAAACAACCATATGATCTACTATGCCGGGAATGACAGTTTGAAAAGGAATGGTGTGGCATTCATCCTCACAAAGCATGTTTCAAGATCTGTCCTGAAGTACAATGCTGTCAGTGATAGGA
>NW_006921797.1:2083169-2088464 GCF_000298275.1 Orycteropus afer afer | reverse complement strand
CGGGCAGTGTTTCGTTCTGCTGTGCATGGGGTCGCTATGAGTCGGAAACGACTCGACGGCACTTAACAACAACAACAACATGGAGAAAAGATTTCTAGAGTTGAATCTGGTTTACCCCCACCCCCCACAGCAACTGCAAGGAATGATACAAAGTTTATAACATTGTCTTTTCCCTCAAGAGTGAGCTTGCAATGTAGCATCTTGCAGAAGGGAGAAACAACACACCTGAAAAAAAATAGTTAGTTCTCTAATCCACAGGGATGTGGATAATCTACTTCATAGTGTTGATCTGAGGCCTCAATGGGACCTGTTGTAAAATTCCTACTATATAATAGACGTTCAATAAATGGTAATTATTACTACAAATAGTAAAATGTAGAAGTATATTAATAGTATTAGTATTACCAGTAGTAATATATAGTCTCTTGGCGTTAATATAGCCATAAAATGTCATTTTGTCCAAAACTCACACCAATGCATAAAACCCTTCTACAACATCCTTGGCAAGGATCACACATAACAAGGCAGTGACTACTCAAATCCTGCCAATGATTGGATTGGTCACTACTTTATAGGGAAAAGCTAGGGGGTGTTCCTTATTACAAATTGAAATCTGCCTCTTGGTAATGTCTATCTATTAAATCTACACAAAAGCAAATCAATATTCCTGTCACTGACTTATTCTATTAGTGTTATTTTACTGACAAAATGGTGGAGAGGAAGGAAAAAGAGAAAATTCCATTTGTTTAGAATATAAAACCATGGAAAATAATCCATTCACCCAGAACTATGGCATCAAGGGGAATTTTGGAAGCCAGCATAAATGACATCAACCTTAGAGTAAGAATATATCCGTGAGAACCTAAACATTCATGGATGAATAAATTGATAAACTACTTAATTCCTTCCGATGTCACCTGATGTGAATTTTAATCCTTCACTGTCTCAAGTGTGATTTGGCCTTCATTGAAAGGCCTTCACTGCCGGAAACTCTACATTCATTATATTCTTATTTCACTTTAAGACAGCCAGACATGGATGTGTTTCAAACAAAATATTGCTACAATTATACTATTGGTTTGTCTTGGGTAAGTACCATTCTCCAAAGCAACACCAAGGATTGGAAGGAAGTGTCACCTGTGAATTTCTGTAGTGAGAAAGTCACTACATGGGTGAGGATAATTCTACTCCTTGATATAGGTTGCATATAGCTAGTAAGAGAACTTGTTCTCCCGAGACAAGCATTATAATCATCTAATTAGGGCTTCCAGGATTGTTCTTTAACCTGGTTCTTCTAAGACAAATATAATCCCCAAGACTTGCAAATTGTATTGAGAGTTGTTACTGACATAATATGATATCAAGGTCATAGACACAGCCCCAAAAAGCCTCTATATAATCCCACCACCTATTAGCAGTACCAGAAATTCCTTTAAATAGAAAATTTTAAACTTCTCTCCACATAAATCTCTTTGTCTCTCTCTCTCTCTCTCTCTCTCTCAATCTCTCTCTCCTATTTAGACACCTAGCAACTACATGTTCCCAAATTCTTTGTGTCTATAATTTCAGGAGAGAAGCTAGAATACATATAAGTCCCAAAAAGCCAGTCCTCTTTGTATTACTTGTTCACTACTGGGCCCATAAATATGACCCAGGTGATAGTAAACTCCTATTGGCTATACTATATAATATGGCATTACATGGCCACAGGCAGGGCATGTGATTTGCAGCCCCACTAGCTGGAGTACACATATTCCCCAAAGGAAAACGGATGTGTGTTAAATGAGAAGGAATGCTGGGCAAGCAAAAACAAATGTCCATCACAGGCAACTTGGACAAATTTACACCAAATTCTTCTCCTAGCACAGATTCTGATTGAAGTAGAAAAGGTAAGCCACAGTATCTGGAGAAAGAAATTAGCGTCATTGAGAGGATTAAGGACCCAAAAGAACTAATTGCTCAGAATTTACTTTGCAATTGTCCTATGACTCCCTCGATAATCTCACACCATTTACAAAAGAAAAGGAGCATTTCTAATGTTCACTAGATGATAGATGGAGGAATATTTACAAGAAGTTAATTTAAAGAAAGACAGTAGAGGCAAGTGATATCATGATAAGAAGGAAGCGTTGATAAGGAAACAAAAACTAGTTTTAAAAATGGGAAAGGAGTGATAATATGGGGAAAAGATATTGGGAATTTAAAAATCTAATTTAAGCAAGAATTGCTATTCATCAGATGCTAAGGAATTTCTGTTAGAGATATGCCACGCCATTTTGCATGGCTCTTCCGGGTTCTTCTTCATTCCCTGCTGCCCCACCCAAGGTCATAAGTCAGTTAAAGGAAGTTGAAACTGAGCTTCCTGCAAGGTGCGAATTTTAAAAGGCAACATAGCCTCTGATAGGTTAAGACCTCCTTCCCCAGCTCTGATGTACAACCTCCTAAACCCAGGTCTATATAAGACCACCCTCTCCCCTCTCTTCCTCTCTGCTTCCCTTCTTCCTCTTTCTTTCTTCTTTTCTTCCTCTTCTCCTCTTCTTCCTCTTCTTCTTCCTCCTCTTCTTCTTCTGTCCTTCCTCAGTGCAGGCGCCCTTTCGCCTCTTTAATAAAATCTCCCATCGGGTACCCTGGTGTGTGGCGTGGTCATTGAGTGCCGACGGAGCTCTAACAATTTCTCTTCTTGTTATCTATCTATTTATTTATTTATTTAAGAGCCTTATTCTTTGGGGTTGATGAATGCTTATTTGGCCTAGAACAAATTCAGATGTTCAATTTCCTGTTTATTTTGGTAAAAAGTAACTTAAAAGCTTGTGAAGAAAGGAAGGGATGGGTTCTCTCCATTGCTTCAAGTTTTTCCCACATCATAACATTTTAAAAAATTATTCCTCCTTGGGCCATGTAGTGACATATCTTGTCACAGATTTATCAACAGAAAGTATTATCTGCAACACTAGACTTACTTTAAAATCTAAACATCCACATAACACCCTCAACTGAGATCTGTCTAAACTCAGCAACCTTCTCTAGTTGGAGAGCGATCAATGCTCAGCTCTTTTATTTTCTGCACTAAAAATCCAGCAGTTTGTACCAGGCAGCTGCAAACCCTGATACTTAGCTCCTTCCCATGGTGAGCAAACACAACAGGCCCTCCCTGTGCCATCCTTGAACATGACAGAAGTATCATTTCAGAACAATTAACAGTGTCTTTCTCTAACCAAAAGCATTCAGCTGCTATAGCTAACATCTAGATATCTTAAGAAAGCCAGGAATTTAGACTGGGGGTTTATAATGTGTGTGAAATATATCCCTTCCCTTCCAACAGTTCAGACAGATGCAGAATGTGGTGCCAATGCTACACAGGGGTTCATCTCCAGAAAGTCATAATCAGCTGGGAGATTTGCGTTTTCCTATAAAAAAAGACACAGAGAGAGAATGCTCTAAATACTGCTTAGACATCTGCCAGTGAAAATCCCAAAAGCCAGGACTAGCTTGGCCAATTGAGGCCACTTGTGGCAGACTAGTTTTGTGCTCACATCAACAAAGAGAGTTTCCAGCTCTGTGTCTTTGAAAACGTCACGCTATCTGCCTGAATAAATAACCCTTTGAACAATAACAACCCTGAAGTTACCCTGGCAAACTTCCAAGACTGTTTAGAAGATTCCAATCAGTGTGTTTGAAAAACCACATGTCCAAATCATCCAACAGTGGCAATCAGCAATTGTCTCCTCTTAAGAAGAAAGACTTGTAATGGATGAGTAGCCTCAGAAACTGCTAGCATTTACCAGTAAACTCATTTCGGCTTAGTGGTCCATGGAGAAGTGGGACAAAGGGATTTTTTTTGTAGAACATTGCAAAGTCAGAACTTCATTTTACCTCTGGTTTCATTGTAATCTAAGATTCCTGAATAGTAACTTGGAAAATTGAAAATGATTTTCACATGATCATTCCCCCATTTCCACTTCTGTTTTGTGGAAAGCAGTAAGTCAAACCCAGCCCAATTCTTGCCTTTTACAGGCACTGAGGCAAGCTAAAAGTGGGAGTTTTCATTCTATAATACACTGCAGAACAGTCCAATATCCTGTTTTTACAACAAAGTCTGACACTTCAGGGAAAACTGGCACATTTTACTGCTGAAAATGACTTGGATTAGGCAGTGACCCTGGCCTTCAATTTTCTTTCCCACAATTATCCCCATACCTCTCATTCTTAATTACTCCATGGTCATCTTCAGTGTTCAAAATTTTTCACACCTCTAAGATTTTGCATTTACTGTTTCTTCTATCTGAGACTCCTTTCTCTGGTCTCCTTTCTATCTACCTGGCTTCTTGCATTCATCTTTTTAGATTCAGCTTGACTTTCACCTGCACCAGAAGTTCATCCACCACCTCAAAACTAGGCTAGGTACCTATTTTCTGTACTTCGATAACACCCAATACTCCTCTCCACAAAAACATTTATCAAATTATTTTCTACTTTTGGTTTATTTATCAAATCATTTTATACTTTTGGTTTATTTCTATGGATCCCTACAAAATCCTTGAGGACATGGATTAATTTTATTCATCTTTGGTTTGGGCTTTTTTTAAATGTCCATTCCACCCTCCAGTCTAGTCTGATGCCATCCTCATAATATTTGCTATGCTTCAGCCCTTAGTCAGAGCCACTATGTCAAGCCCTCTTGTTGAAGGTTGTCCCCTTTTTGCTCTCTCTCTGCTATGCGAAGCATGATATCCTTCTCCAGGAACTGGTCCTTCCTGATAACATGACCAAAGTGGATGAGCCAAATTTTGGCCATTCTTGATTCCAAGAAGCGTTCCTGCTGCATTTCTTCCAGGACAGATTTATTCATTCTCTGGCAGTCCATGGTATTTTCAGTATTCTTCACCAATGCCACTATTCAAATGAATCAATTCTTCTTCATTCTCCCTTATTCACTGTCCAGCTTTCACATGTATATGAAGCAATTGAAAATACCATGGCTTGGGTCAGGCACAAAGTGACATCTTTGTCCTTTAATATGAGAGGAGCTCAATAAATACTACTTGAATGAATGGATGAATTATTAATAAAAGGTAGGTAAAGTTAGTAGGGGGGTAGTGGTGATTTAGGGATATAACTCTTCCTTCGACTCAAGAGCTCTGAGTTTGATTCCAGGCCAATGTACCTCAAATGCAGCCACCACCCATCTATCAATGGGATTTGCATGTTACTATGATGCTGAACAGATTTCAGTGGAACTTCCAGACTAACACAGACCAGGGAAAATGGCTTGGTCTATTTATTCAAAAAAAAAAA
>NW_006921797.1:2071838-2081794 GCF_000298275.1 Orycteropus afer afer | reverse complement strand
CATGAGACAAAGTATATGTGAACCGCTGTATGGAAAGTGAATTTGCTCTGTAAACCTTCACCCAAATCACAATTAAAAAAAAAAAAAAAAGAAAGAACACATTGCCACATCTTTCTCCTACTGAGTGTCTGGTTGGATTGAACCATCAGTTTTGTTATTTTTGATAGTGGTAAGTATTCCATGAAACATGTTATAAAAAAGAAAATGTCTAGCACATAATAAACACTCATAAAAAATTGTAATTGCTTTACAATGACTAATAATACATATATTTTTTAAAAAAGACTACTACTATTATTATTTTAGGACTGGTCACAGCTTGTTTAGAGCCAAAGGTAGAAAGATGTGCAAAGGATGGGCAATAGAAGATTCTTCACTTTCTTAAGAAAATGTTTAAGAGATTCTTCATTTCTCCTACAATTTTACCTTGGACTGGCCCATGTCTTAGTACCACCAAATGTAATCTCCTAACTAAGGTCAGTTCCAGGGAGATTTGAAGGCACTGCTATCAGTAGAGGAATGTGAATGGGAAGCCAAGAGCCTAATATGGGAGTATTACCACATACTCCCAGTCTCTCTGTGACAGAAACTTCTCAAGTCATGAGAAAAGGAACTCAGTCCCCACACTAAATCCTATCTAGCTTGTAAGTAGAATACTGTTGTTGTTGTTGTCATTGTTCTGTGCCATCGAATCAGACCTGACTCATAGAGAACCTTCTTTGGGTTTCCAAGGCAGTGTCACTACAGAAGTAGATTGCCCAGCCTTCCTTCCAAGGAGTGTCTGGTGGGTTTGAACCACGGGCCTTCTGATTAGCAGTCAAGTGCCTTAGGCACTACGCTACCAAAACTCCCTAAGTGGAATACTAGAAATCCTTAAAATGAGGCATAAGAAGAGAAGCAATCAAGCCTCTGAGTTTAAGGGCTCCAGAAAGCCACTCACAGAAAGAAATGAGGGATGCAGGGAGAGATGTAGAGAAGGTATAAAAAGTGAATGTGTACACTTGAACCAGAGTGCTTAAACTCAAGAGTGCCAGAAACTGAACCTAAGTTCCCCTATCTTTTCCCAGAAAAGAAAAGAAGACAAGCTCTGCCTAACCCCATACCTTAAGTAAGTGCCTGTGTTTATGCTGAGATTGCTGTTGTTATTATGTTCTTGTTAGGTACCATTGAGTCAGTTCTGACTCATAGCAATCCTATGTACAATTGAATGGAACACTGCCCAGTCCTGTGCCATCCTCACAATCATTGTTATACTTGAGCCCATTTTTGCAGCCACTATGTCATCCATCTTGTTGAAGGACTTCCTCTTTTTGCTGACCCTCTACCAAGCATGATGCCCTTCCTTCACTAGAGACTAGTCCCTTCTGATAACATAACAAAAGTACAAGAGATAAAATCTGGCCGTTCTTGCTTCTAAGGAGTATTCTGGTTGTACTTGTTCCAAGACCAATTTGTTTGTTCTTCTGGCAGCCTGTGATTTATTTAATATTTTTCACCAGCACCATAATTCAAAGACATCAATTCTCCTTTGGCCTTCCTTATTCGTGGCCAGCTTTCTCACGCACATGAGGCAATCAAAAATACTTAGGCTTTGGTCAGGCACACCTTAGTTTTCAAAGTGACATCTGCTTTTTAACACTTTAAAGAGGTTTTTTGCAGCACATTTGCCCAATATACTATGTCATTTGATTTCTTGGCTTCTGCTTTCATAGGTGTTGATTGTGGACCCAAGCAAAATGAAATCCTTGACAACTTCAGTCTTTTCTCCATTTATCATGATGTTGTTCAGTTGTGAGGATCTTTCCTTTTTTCAGGTTGAGGTGTACTCCAAACTGAAGGCTGTAGTCTTTAATCTTCATAAGTAAGTGCTTCAAGTCTTTGCTTTCAGCAAGCAAGGCTGTACCATCTGCATATCACAGGTTGTTAATGAAACTTCCTCAAATCCTGATGTTGTGTTCTTCTTTATATAGTCCAGCTTCTAGGACTATATGAAGCATGCAGATTGAACAAGTGTGGTGAAAGGATGCAGAGATTACCCAGCATTTATTTTAACTTGAGCTTAGGCACATAAACATGAGCTACCAACTCCAAAAAAGTGAAAAATGTTGCTTAGCCCCACATTCTCTCTCCAATTTCCAACAAACTGAAAAGAGTAAAGATAAAGTTACCTAGGATATGATTAAATGTGATTACACTGGAAGCATTTTTATGCTCCCAAAAAGGAAAGAATAGATAAAGTGACCAGCATTTTCTCCATGTAGTTTTTCACCTCAGAGCTTCCTGCCCTCATAAAAATAATTTGAATATTTAGAAGGTAAAGGTATTGCATAGGGGAAAAAGGCCATGGGGGCCAAGAAATCTTGGTCTCTCAAACACATGCACAAACCCACATACCTATCTCTGAAAGAAGTAGTTTATTCAATTTTTTCACCCGGTAGGGCACGTGTGCTTCCCAAAAGTTATTACTATGTACTTGCACCATTTTAAACACCATCATTGCCACAAATCCTTCTACTTGAACCACCCTGTAGTAGAAAAATTCATAGTTAAATTATTTTCCCACACATATATTCCTAAATTTGGAAAACAGAAAATTAAGGATGCCATTTGAAAATTTAATCTAATTAAATTCCTATATAACGGGAGGAAACAGAAAGTTTCTTTGTCTCTGTAGAACAACTTCTATAAACAGCCATCTAGCTTTACCAGTAGTAGGAATGAATCTTAAAAAAGCATATTAACAGAAGTGGTGGCTATCAGAAAACTATTCGATCCAGAGAGGAGGGTGTGTCCAGAACTAGCCAAGAGAAAGAAAAGTGCTCAGGCAGAACTCTAGCATTCTGACCTTGGAGAAGTGCTTGTTCTCTGGATAGTATTTGAGGAAATTCATCAATTCTAATGTGGGCCAACTGAAATGAACCCCAACGCCATTGCTCTGCCTGTTTCCTAAGCAAGGTTTTCATTATTAATTTGATTTCCTTACTACCTCAAAACAAAGATGATAGTGCATTAGATTAAGGCATACAAATCAGCCCCATCCCTATAAAGGTATATTCATAAGTTGGCATTCTCGTTTATCCATTCTGGTTGTTAGTTGTAGTCAAGCTCCAACTGTTGGTGACTCATGTATGACAGAATGAAATGCAGCCATATCCTGTGCCATCTTCATGATTGTTGTTTCATTGTTGAAGCTATTGTGTCAATCCATTACATTGAGGGCTTCCCTTGTTTTCACTGACCATCAACTTTGCCAAACATGATGTCCTCTTCTAGCATTTGGCCTCCTGCTAATTTTTGTTTTCATCCAACTGTGAGGTTATTGGTGAATATGAAGTTTCTGTAACTGCAAGTATCTAAGGTGGCCAGTCAGCTGGCCCTCCTCTGGCTCCCAGGAAATCTGCTTTCCCTGTGAAAATACCAACAATAATTCATCTGTTAGAAACAACAAGCAAGTTCATTAAGTGAACATTATCCAATAAGTGTAACAAAGAGCTATTTTTTAATTTATATAAGCAATTTCTAACTAGAAAATAAAATAGGAAAAATTCCTTTCTCAATGGCAAAAAAGAAAAACTGAAATGTAATGTTTTCTTCTATATGAAGAAAACAACAAAACTTAACTAGAGGGCACAAAAGAATATTTTATCAACTGGAGAAAGTGACCACATTCCTGAATGAGTTATTATTAAAATGTTTCAGTAAATTAATTTATACATTCGGTGAAATTCTCATGAAATTTCAAAAGAATTTTGGAGAATTTGATAAGATAATTCTAAAGTTGTTTTTTTTCCTGAAAGAACAAACCAAAATAATTTTTTCAAGAGAAGTTAAAAAAAAAAAAAATGGGTACATGATCCTTGCCCTACAAGTTAATAAAGATACAGCAATTAGTCAGCATGGTACCAGTGCAGAATAAAAAGAAAAATCAGTGACAAAATAAAAAGCCCAGAATGATCCAATATTTGACAAAATAGTATTTCAAATTAGTGGGAAAATAATCACTATAACAAATGGCATTGGGATAGCTAGTTAACAATTTTGGGTTATCCATTCTGGTTGTTAGTTGTAGTCAAGCTCCAACTTTTGAGTTGGGAACTGTAATTCAGTTAAAAGAGCCCTAGGATGGCACAAACAGTTAAGCACTCAGCTACTAATTGGAAAGTTGGAGATTCAAATTCACACAGAGGTGGGCACAGCCGTTGAAAACCCTATGAACACAGTTCTAGTTTGAAACACATGGGGTTGCCATGAATCAGAGTTGGTTTAACAGCAACTGGTTACTGGCAATTAAATCACTGCTTTCAAACTTAAAATGTAAATAAATTCTAAATGAATCAATAACTGTATTGACACCATAAAAGTAACTGAAGAAAATAAAGTTTTCTAATTGAAGTTGGAAAACACTTTAAAAGCAAATCACAAAAATAAGAAACAAGAAAATAATCAATTGACTACTTTTATCACAAAAATATTACATTAGAAAATGCCATAAGCAAAAATCTCTTAAAATATTTAACAAATCAATTCTTTTAAAAAATCTGCAACACATTTGAACAAAAAAGTTATTTAAAACTCAGTAGAAAAGAAAACATTCAAATATAAACACTATCAAAGAATATAAACAAGGAATTAACTAAAAAAGAAATGTAAAAAGCCATAAAGTAAATGATAAATGTTCATTCAAAGCTCAGTAGAAAAGAAAACATTCAAATATAAAAACTATCAAAGAATATAAATGGGGAATTGACTGAAAAAGAAATGTAAAAAGCCATAAAGTAAGTGATAAATGTTCATTCTCCATCAGAATGAGCAATCAGAAATAGAATTATAAGAACAAGATACACAGCATAACCCAAAACACAAACACAAGAAGAGAAACTAGGTAAATGGGATATTCTAAAAATTAAATTCTTATGTGCATCAGAAGACTTTTCCAAAAGAGTGAAAAGAGAATTTACAGATTGGGAAAAAATATTTGGCAAATATCCAACAAGGGATTTATCCCTAAAATGCACAGAAAACTTCAACACATTGAAATAATCCACATCAAAAATGGGCAAAGGACATGAACAGACACTTCACCAAAGAAGATAGTCAGGTGGCCAACAAAATAGTATTCTATCCAATATTTGACCTAGTATTCTATCCAATATTTAACATTGGATAGAATACTATCCAATACTGGATATTGGATAGAATACTAATACAAGATGAAACACTCATGATTGTTAGCCATTAGAAAGATGAAAATCAAAACAACAATGAGATATCATCTAACTCCAGCAAAAAAAAAAAAAAAAAAGCAAAGTTCAACAAGACAGAAAACAACAAATGCTTACGAGGGTGTAGAGAGTTTGGAAGTCTCATACATTGCTAGTGGGACTGTAAAATAATACAAACACTGTGGAAAATGGTATAGTGTTTCCTTAAAAAATTGGAAATAGAAATACCATTTGATCCAGCAATCCTGTTACTAGGAATACATCCTAAAGAGGTGAGACCTGTGACATGAACAGACAGATGCACATCCATGTTCACTGCAGCACTATTCACAATGGCAAAGAGATGGAAACAATCTGAGTGCTCATCGATGGATGAATGGATAGCAAAACTATGGTACATAAACATTGTAGAATACTATGTGATGGTAGATGGCATCATAGAGATAACCTGCACGTTTAGTCCCTCTTCCAACTAAGACTCTGAGTAACTAGGTAAAGCAGATACAAATAATGATACTGGAATTATGAGCAACTAAGGAAAAAAAAAAAAAAAACTCTACCATTGAGTTGATTTCAACTCATAGCAACTCCCTTTGGAGTTTACTAAGGCAGTAAATTTTTATGGGGGTATATAGCCCAGTCTTCCTTCCATGGAGTGACTGGTGGGTTTGAGCAGCCAACATTCTGGTTACTAGTCAAATGTCTTAGGCACTGTGCCACCAGTGAAGATGAGGAAGCAAACTAATAATAATAATAGTAGTAAAACACCGAGAAAATTGTCAAAGACTTGCTAACAGAAAATTTTCCCCATATAATGAAGGAAGAAAAGATATCAATCCAAGAAGCTCAAAAAACCCAATACAGGATAGATCCCAAGAGAAAGTCACCAAGACATATCGTAATCAAACTCTCCAAAACCAAAGACAAAGAAAGAGTCTTGGAAGCAGCTTGGGAAAAGTGAAGTATCACTTACAATGGACAACCAATAAGACTAAGCTCTGATTTCTCAGCAGAAACTACACACACAAGAAGATAATGGGATGGCATGTATAAAAGCTTGAAGGAAAAGAACTTCCAACCAAGAATTATACATCCAGCCAAACTGTCCCTCAAATATGAGAGTGAAATCAAGACATTCTCAGATAAACAGAAATTAAGAGAATTTGTGAAAACCAGATCAACCCTACAAGAAATGCTAAAGGAAGTCCTTCCAATAGAGAACCCATTACAGAGAACAACAAATTAAAATCAAGACATTTGACAATGCCACTTAGAAATCAAACCAGAAATAGATGCTCAAAATAAGCTTATAAAAAAAAATGAATGTACATAGAGAAATAAGGGAGTCAATCTGCAGACAACACCCGCAACACAGCAAATAGAGGAAATAAAAGTTTTAATTACAAAACTTCAAAATGGAAAGGAAGACAGGACAATGTCTTTATAGAACAGACTGTTCCAAATTAGGGAGATAAGAATTTACTTCAGGGTAACCACAAAGAAAATTAACAAACCTCCTTTAAGTAAACTCAGAAAGAAGAAAAACATATGAGTTTACTAAGCACAAAACCAACAATAATGAACAAAAGAGAAAAAATACTTGATAACAAAATGAACAAGGAAATCACCAACAACACAACAAAAAACACAACAGAATGACAGCAATAATCCATTGACCAAGAAGACATTATCCTAATAAATATTTATGCACACAATGAAAGAGCTCCAAAATACATAAAGCAAATATTAATTGAATTAAAAGAAAAAATAGACTCTACTCCTACTCTACAATAGTAGCAGAAGACTTAACACACCTCTTGGGACAGAACAACTAGAAAAAAAAAAAAAAACTCAACAAAGAGAATAATTCAACAACACAATCAGGCAACTTGACCTCATAGACATATACAGAGCACTCCACCCAACAAAATTACAATACACATTCTTCTCCAGTACACATGGATCATTCTCCAGAATAGACCATAGACACAAAACAAACCTCAAAAAATTCAAAAACATTGAAATACTACAAAGCATCTTCTCAGATCACAATGCTATAAAATTAGAAATCAACAATAAGACAAGCAAGGGGGGAAAAAATCAAATATGTGGAAACTGAATAATACACTGCTCAAAAATTACTGGGTACCAGAAGAAATACAGCATGAAATTAAAAAAAAAAAAATCCTGGAAACAAATGAGAATGAAGATACAACTTCCCGAAACTTTTGTGACACAGCAAAAGCAGTACTCAGAGGTCAATTTATAGTAATAAATGCACTTATCGAAAAGAGGAAAGAATTGAAATCAACACTTTAACTCAACAACTCCAACAATTAGAAAAAAGAGCAACAAAAGAAACCTTCAGTATGCAGAAGTAAGGAAATAATAAAGATCAGAGCAGAAATAAGTGAAGCAGAAAACAAAAAAACAATAGAAAACATAAAATAAGAAGATTTTTCTTCAAAAAGATTAACAAAATTGTCAAACCACTGGCAAATTTAACAAAAGAAAAGAAAGAGAAGATGCAAATAATGAGTAATAAATGAAAAGGGTGACATCACAACAGAACAAACTGAAATTTAAAAAAAGAAAAAAGATAATAAAAGAATATTATGAAGAAATGTACTCCAATAGATTCAAGAACCTAGAAGAGATGGACAAGTTTCTAGAAACACAAGACCTATCTAAACTATTCCAGTTGGAGATAGCGTACTGGAACAGACCCATAGCAAAAGAAGAGCAGCTCATTAAAAAAAAAAAAAAAAAACTACCCACAAAAAAAAGTCCTAGCCCAGACAACTTTGCTGGAGAATTCTACCAAACATTAAGGGAAGAGCTGACAACTATACTATTCATACTATTCCAGAACACAGAAAAAGATGGAATACTCCCAAATTCATTTCATGAAATGAGCATAACACTGATACCAAAACCAGGGAAAGACCACTAAAAAAGAAAACTAAAGATCAATATCCTTTGTGAATATAGACACAAAAATCTTCAACAAAAATCCTAGCCAACAGAATCCAACAATGTATCAAAAAAAATAATATATCATGACCAAGTGGGATTCATACCAGGTATTCATGGATGGTTCAACATCAGAAAAACAGTCAACGTAATCTACCATATAAACAAAACAAAACAGAAGAACCATATGATCATATTAATAGACACAGAAAAGGCATTTGATAAAATCCAACACTTGTTCCTTTTCGGAACTCTCAGCAAAATAGGAATAGAAGGGAGAATCCTCAACATAATAAAGAACTTACATGCAAAATCAACAGCCAATTTTATTGCTAATAGAGAAAGACTCAAGCATTCCCTTCATGAATGGGAACCAGACAAGGATGCCCTCTATCACCACTTCTATTTAACATTGTATTGGAAGTCCTAGCCAGGGCACTAAGGCAAGAAAGAGAAATAAAAGGCATACAAACTGGCAAAGAAATGAAACTATCTCTATTTGCAGATGCCATGATCCTATACATAGAAAACCCAAGAGACTCAGCAAAAAAATTACTGGAACTAACAGAAAAGTTCAGCAAAGTGGCATGATACAAGGTCAACATACAAAAATCAATTGGATTCCTCTACATCAACAAAGAGATCTCTGAAAAAGAAATAAGGAAAATAATGCCATTTATAATAGCCACCAAAGAGATAAAATACTTAGGAATAAATTTTACCAGGGACACAAAAGACCAATACAAAGAAAAGCACAAAACACTACTACAAGAAACTACAAGGGATCTACATAAATGGAAGAACATGCCTTGTTCATACACAGGAAGACTGAATATTGTGAAAATGTAAATATTACCCAAAGGAATCTACAAATTCAATACAATCATAATCCAGATTCTATCAACATTTTTTAAGGACATAGAAAAACCAATCATAATTTCAAATGGAAAAGAAAGAGACCATGGATAAGCAAAGCACTGCTGAAGAATAGAAACAAAGTAAGAGGTCTCACACTCCCAAATCTCAAAACCTACTACTATACAGCCACAGTAGTTAAAACAGTACAATGATAGACAGATAGATAAATGGAATAGAATTAAAAAAAAAAAAAAAAAACAGAAATTGACCCTTCCTTCTGTGGACAGCTGATCTTTGACAAAGAACTAAAACCTATTAAATGAGGGAGAGATAGCCTCTTTAACAAATGGTGCTAGAAAAATTGGATAGCCACTTGCAGAATAATGAAACAACACCTATATCTCACCCCATACACAAAAAGAACTCAAGTTGCATTGAAGACTTAAATGTAAAACCAAAAACTATAAAGCTCATCAAAGATAAAATAAGGGCTAATCTATGGACCCTAATTTACAGCACAAATAGACTATCAAGCATAAACCAAAATGCACAGACAGTGGAAGAGAAGCAAGATGACTGGGACCTTTTAAAAACTAAGGTCTTTTATGTATCAAAAGACTTCTTCTAAAGGATTAAAAGATAACCCACATATTGGGAAAAATATTTGGCTATGACATATCTGACAAGGGACTTATCTCCAAAATTTATAGAAAACTTCAACACCTCAACACCAAAAAGACAAACAACCCAATTAAAAAAAGGGCAAGGGACATGAACAGACACTTCACTAAAGAAAAATGCTGGCAGCCATCAAACACATGAGGCAATGCCCATGTTCGTTAGCCATTGTTGTTGTTGTTGTTAAGTGCTGTCGAGTCGTTTCCGACTCATAGCGACCCCATG
>NW_006921797.1:2066567-2068353 GCF_000298275.1 Orycteropus afer afer | reverse complement strand
TACCAAACAGTGTTTCTTTGCTATTCATAAGGTTTTCCCTGGCCAATTCTTTGAGAAGTGGATGGCCTCTTCCTTCTTCCTAGTCTGTCTCAGTCTATATGCTGGGCTGTTACCTGTGCATCATTAGCCACTAGAGAGATGAAAATGAAAGCAACAAAGAGATATCATCTCACCCCAGCAATAATAGCAAAGTTCAACAAGACAGAAAATAAAAAATGCTGGCAAGGTTGCAGAGAGATTAGAACTCTCATACACTGCTCGTGGGACTGCAAAATGGTGCAACCACTGTGGAAAATGGTATGGTGTTTCCTTAAAAAACTGAAAACAGAAATACCATTTGATCGAGCAATTGCATTACTAGGAATCCATCCTAAAGAGGTGAGAGGCAGGACACAAACAGACATATGCACAGCCATGTTTATCACAGAATAATTTCCTACAGAAAGACATGGAAACAACCTAACTATGGTATATTCACATAGTGGAATATTATGCAACATTAAAAAATAATGAAGAATACATGAATTATCTGACAACATAGATGAATTTGGAGGACATTATGCTGAGTGAAATAAGTCAATCATAGGACAAATATTGTATGAGCCCATTACTGTAAAAAGTCAAAGAAAGATTTACTCAGGGAAGGAAATTCACTTTGTTGGTTACTGGAGGTGGGAGGGAAGGGGAGGGAAAATTTCAGACTAATTGAGGGTCACATGCTAATTTGGGTGAGGGGAAGGATGGTATGGAAAGAGTCTGTGACCAGCATGATAACATTGGGGAAAGGAAGGGCACTGAACATGCGCATAAGATATAGACAACAGAGGCAAATACTAATATATGCACAATACTGCATTACCTCTAACACCAAACACCAGGCTATGGATAAATGCTAGACAGGTGAGAAGATCAGGTAAGGTAGGCAAACAGGTATATTCCCTAGACTAAGGACAGATTTGGCTGAAGCTAACCTTACAAATGCACTTGTGCTACAAAATTAGCCACACACATTATAGAAGCAACAGAAGACAGAGTTGCAGTAACTTCTCAGAGAGAACCAAACACCTTGAGAGAGAGAAAATCGCCAGGGCTTCTGACTTGGGACCATAGTCTCGGGAACACCAAGCTCAACTGGCACAACATAATACATAAAATCTTGTTCTCCAACCTGCTTTGGTGAGTAGCAACTGGGGTCTTAAAAAATTTCAAGTGGTCATCTAAGATGCAACTACTGGTCTCCTATCATCTGGAGCAAAGAAGACTGAAGAAAATCAAAGGCATCTGGAAACATCTGAGGGCATAGGAAATCTCACATGCTACTGACAGGAGTATAAATTGCCACAGATTTTCTACAATATATTTTGACAATGTGCATAAAAAGCATTAAAAATATGTATGCCCAGTACTGCATTGTCAGTGAAGGCAAACATGGTATATGGGTGGATAGATGGGTGGACAGGCTAAATGATTAGATATGTCTATGAAATTGGGAGTGTATCCAAGAACATATATAAGGTTGGCAGACAATGGTCCTATAAGTTTATGTGAATGATCAGACTTCCCAGGCATAGAGTAGAGCTGACAAGGGGCAAGGTTGTGGTCACTGCTTGGTCACAGCCAGCTTCCCAGAGGGACCGAGTAGTTGAACCTGAGGGCTTGGCATGATAGTCACAGGGAACATCAAGCTCAATTGACATAACATACTATACAAAACATTGTTCCACTTCCTACTTTGGCAAGTAGCGACTGGGATCTTAAAAGCTAGCAAGCTGCCATCTAGATGCAA
>NW_006921797.1:2059907-2066097 GCF_000298275.1 Orycteropus afer afer | reverse complement strand
GGCAGGAGTGTATGGAGGGATGGACACTGGGAAGATGTAACTATGGGGAGGAAATGGGAGGGGAGCTGTGGCATTGTGGTAAACTGTGGTCAATGACCGGAGACAAAGTATATGTGAACTGTTGTATGGAAAGTGAATTTGCTCTGTAAATCTTCACCCAAATCACAATAAATAAATAAATAAATAAAAGCCTAGTAATTCCCCTTCTATTCATTCTAAGGAAACAATGATATACAAGCAAGTGGATGATCTAAAGAATGCTCATCAAATTAATTTGCAACATTAACAAAATATAGGACAAATTTTGATCATTTTTAATATCATTACATTCCACCATTATAATGATATCCAGATGCATATATATTTTTAATGTGTAAATGTATTTGTTGGACATCAATAGGATTTTAAAGACTGAAAATAAGTAGAAATACAAAAGCAAAAGAAAACTTGGTTAGACGTAAAGTTGTATTCATTAGTTGGAGATGGATTGGGACAACTTTAATTTTCCTTTTTATGAACAAGTTCTAAATTAGTGTGTATTGATTGCTTTATATTATAATTTTTAGATCTGTTACAAATCTGGAGATATATTTAATGAGCTATTTTCATCCTTTGCCTATTCCGAATACCTACCTACACTCATATCATACTGTCTCTTTCCTAAATTTTTTAGATCACCACTGTGTTCATGGAACTTATCCTTGTCAACTTCTTTGAGTTGGTTAATTTTATGTGTCAGCTTGGCTGGGTTAATGGTGCCCACTGGTTTGGTCAAACACTAGTCTGATGTTTCTATAGAGTACTTACATGTGATATGCATTTAAATCAGTTGTTCTTGTCAGGGCTCAGCAAGTCAGTTTTGACCCATAGTGACCTGTGTAAAACAGAATGTAACACTGCTCAGTCCTGAGGCATTAAGTCAGTTAACCTTAAGTAAACTCCACATAATGTAGGTGGGCCTCATCCAATCAGCCAAAGGCCTTAAAAGCAAAGAAAAGAAAGAAAAAAAAAACTGATATTTCCAGGGAGAGAAAGATTGTGCCTCAGGATTATAAAAAATAGACATCCAACCAGTATCCCAATCCCACCACCTGGTCTATTGATTTTGAAACATAAGACTATGAGTATTCCCAGCATGTTGCTTGACCTATGGATTTTGGACCTGCCAGTCCCTGACAATTGCATGAGTCAGTTCCTTTCATAAATTTCCTTTCCCTTGCCCTCTTCCTCCCCTACTCCATAGATTGTAGCTGGATAGATGGATAGATGATATATAGATAGATAGATGATAGATAGACAGGCAGGCAGATAGATAATCTCACAGGTTCTGGTCCTCTGGAGAACCCTAGGTCAATATAAGAAAAGAGTTAGAAGAGTTGAAGATTGGGACAGAATAATTTACTCCACTGGCAGCCATAATCAGGTGATTTAATAGGTATTTCCTTCAGAAGAGAGTCAGAAAGCAAAAAAAGCAAGTAACAAACTACTGAGCAAATTCTCAGACAAGATTGCATGAGAAGGAATGACTGGGAAGGCTGCTAAATCAACTATGCAACCCACAGCAAGCGGGATGTCTCTACTCCCATCCTTACCCAAGAGAAAAAATGCTCCTTCTTTCCAACCCACTTTTCACACTCCTTCCTGCTCTGTTATTGGTCAACTGCCTTCACTGTTGGGAGTTCTGGTAGCATAGTGGCTAAGACACTTGCCTGCTAACCAGACAGCTGGCGGTTCAAACCCACCAGCCACTCCTCAGAAGGAAGGTTGGGCAATCCTACTTCCGTAGTGATACTGCTTCGGAAACCCAAGGAGGGGTCGCTATGAGTCAGGGCGACTCGACGGCACATAACAACAACAACAACAAGCCTTCACTGTCACTACATTTGCACTCTGTTCCCATCTTCCAAACCTATTTTTCCCCACCCCACTCTTAGAATATGAATAAACATCCATATTGGACAATAATTAATAATTAACTTTTGCAGGAATGGAATCACCATAATTTCCTCAAGGAGCCCACTCCACTTTTCATCTCACAGACATTCAAGTTCATCACTTTAACTGGCATACCTCCTCTTTTAATTTAACCCTGTCTCCATCTTTCCATCTTTTGGTGACATGAAATTCAACAGGTCTACATCTTCCAAAACACTTCTCATTAAAGCCAGAGATCAAATCACCTCTTTGAGCTCATATGACAGTACCTCTCAAAAATAAACCTTCAAGTTTAATATACAAGGGGAATGGTGGAAGGAGTTCCTCATGAACAATATGTAGGTCTGTTGCACTCACCTGCTTTGGACACATCATTGAGAGAAATCAATCCCTAGAGGAAGACACCATGTTTGGTGAAGCAGAGGGTGTAAAAGACCCTCAGCAAGCTAGATTGGCACAAAATAACTACAATGACGGGCTGGAATATGCTGATGGTTATAAGGATGACTCAGGACTAGGTAACAATTTCTTCTGTTCCACATCTGGTCAGCATGAGTCAGAGTAGACTCAGAACAGCTAACAACAACGCCGTATGTGAGGAGGACTCTATCTCCTGATTTTACCAGCCTCAAGACAGTGTTCATGGAGTATATGTATAAAATAAATTATGTAATGTGGCTAAAACAAATAGGCATTAAATGGTATGTATTAATTGTTCTCATTCCCTGGATGACAATGCAAATGGTTAACACAATCAGCTGCTAACTGAAAGGTTGGAGGTTTGAGTCCACCCAGGGGTACCTTGGAAGAAAGCCCTGGCTATCTGCTTCCAAAAAAACAGCCATTGAAAACTCTATAGATCACAGTTGTAGTCTGACATGAGGTCACCATGAGTTGGAATCAACTTAACACCAATTGTTTATCATTATTAACCTCACAGTTTTATTTCCATTGAATCTCACTCCCAAGAATAATGCCTTAAATTGTGTCTTATGCATACAAAGAATGCATTACATATTTGAGAACAAAAAGTAGGAAAGGAAGAAAAGAGGGAAAAGGGAATAAACATTTTTCTTGCCCCAGACATAAGTTTTCCAGGAATCAAGTACTACCGAACATTTCCTACTTTAAAATCACAACTTTTCAAAGAAAGGGAATATGACTGTCAAATCCAGATTCCCTGTATTATCTCTAGGAATATAACACTTGTGGGGAGAAATCTAACTTTAGCATGATTGTACACAGGAAAAAACATTTATAAGAATATTAAAATTCAAGTTTATGTAATTTAAAGGACAATTTGTTTCACTTTACCAGAGAGAGAAAACAATTAACTATGAAAAATGTAAATGTTCCTGCACACCAGTTGGTCCCTCTTCTGGTGTCATTTCTGTGCATTCTTAGCTAAGTTTATTAATAGTCTGAATTGCTAGGCATAGTTCAGCAAACTATGATAAAGAATGATAGAGTATAAAAAAAAAAAAAGTGTGACAAAGGTAATCACTTAAACCCAATTGTTTTAAACTTGCCAGCCTTTTGCAGTCACAAATGCTAGATTTATTTAAAACGGATCTTGCTGAGAGCTCTCTTTTGCTTGCATTTTGAATCCTGCCACCTAATTTGTTAACATATGGTCTGAGAGTTGGACAGTTCGTGCTTAGGAACTCAAAAATACACTAAGCATCAAACAAACAGAATAACTACAATCTTGATGCAGAACATGTTGCCATCTATTGTTTGTCAGAGGAAAAGGGATGCAAATTTCAGAACCTAAATGAGTAAGATGAATTAGTATCTGGGTGGCATTTGTCTCATAAACATTCCAATGGAAATGGGGAAATAAGGCAATCCATCAAGGTAGAAAAAAGAAAGAAAAAACTATTTTAGATTTTTAAAATATATATATATTAAATGATTTGTAACCATAGTAATTCCTAGATGAGTTTCATTTGAAATGAGAGATTTAAGGATAGAGATTTAAGGCATTTGACCATAACAAGGGAAAGGGCAAGACATTCCAAGCTTTAGATAATGGGCTGTCTGGAGTTAACTATGTGGAAATGGCTTTTAACTATGTGCTGAAAATCAGAGGAAATGAATTATCCTTTACAGTTTATGACAAGCCCTCAAAACTGCTTCAAGAGTAGCTCAACATATCTAAAGATTATTTTAAGAATATAAATGTTATGAGGACAGAGTTTTGATTGCCTTTTTTTATCCACTGTATCCCTTATGCCTAGAATCATGTTGGGCATATAGTAGGTAAAAAAAAAAAAAAAAACTCACTGCCATTGAGTCGGGTCTGACTCATAGAGACCCCTCCTTGGGTTTCCGAAGCAGTATCACTACAGAAGTAGATTGCCCAATCTTCCTTCTGAGGAGTGGCTGGTAGGTTTGAACTGGCAGCCTTCTGGTTAGCAGTCAAATGCCATAGACATCACGCCCCCAGTAAATATTGTTTAATTAATTAATTTCTACAAGATTCAATCTTACATAGCAGGGAGTAAAACTAGAGGCTCCTTGGGCCCGTAAAGTAAAAGGAAGAAATAAAGGGAAGCAGGGAGAGTGAGCAGAAGGGAGAAGAAATGGACGGAGGGAGAGAAGAAGAGAAGAAAAAAGGAAAGGAGGAAGGAAGGAAAGAAGAGGGGTAAAAAGAAGGACCATTTCTCTTACGGAATAAAATAATACTGTGAAGTCCATCAAAATAGCATCACATTATCCTATCAACTCACTCAACCCTTCAGGAATTAACTCACCCCCAGTCTTCTCAGTGGCTAAAAATTCAGATTTAGAACATTCTGAATTCTGCAGTAAATAGCTACATAGTAGGAAAACAAATAGGACTGTGGCACATAAATCTCTTTCCATTGTAACATGTCCATGTATGTTTTTCCAATTTAAAATGCATCACAGAAAAATACAGCTAAAGTAATTTATCTGATAGAACTAGTCACATATACTTCAGTTTGGGAAGAAAGTTGAAGGAGGTTTTTGTGCTATTATAGAAAGAGTTTCTATTTTTGGCACTACTTGTCTTATTATCTGTAACTTCTGTGTACCACATTCTTCTTGTCAGTGATGACTATCAACAAAGGGTGACCCTCTTAAATGAAATAAATTTATCTCTTAAGCAAGTGGAATATTCACCTCCAAAGTAAAACTTTGCCTCTAAGTGATAATATCCTAGAATCAGCTTCTTCAAGCTGCATCAGAAAGCCACATTCCAACTATCTTCCTTCTAGATTTGCTTTCTGATTATTGATATTTGTAAGAGTCAATTGAAAGCATAATTTAAGAAGTAAAACTGTCCTCTAGTACCAAATCAGTAGCTACCTTGTCCTCTCATCACCAGTGTCCCCACAGTGTAAGTGATCAGGTGACATGGTAGCTGGCTGACACAGTTGATGGATCTCTGACAGGGTTAAAGGTCCCTAGCCAAGCCCAGCAAATATAATCTGCTGATAGGCTTAGTCCATCTCTTGTTTATACCTTCTCTACCAGAAATAATGAACTACCAAACTAAGCCTCTCCTTTGAACTTCCAGAAGTCACTTCTACTTCATAATGTGAAGATTCTGGCCATGATAAAGAGCCTCAAGATATTATTAGAGGAATCAGATCAGAAACACACAGGCATGCAGAAGGAGAAATCAGGGAGGCCAAACAGTACTTCCCCTTCTGCCTCTTCTGCAAAATTACCTGCAGGCAAAATAAGCTGGATCTGGGCCTCTTCCCCACTGCATTCCCCACCACCTACCCCAAAAAAAGAAAAAGCTTCTTTTCATGGCTAGCTAATAATTAAGTTTCTTTGACAGACAAGAGCAAAAAAGAAAAGAAAACTAAAATTTAATATGTGTATTCTGCTCTATGTGTTTTTTACCCTCTCACATTGATTCTTACAACAGTAGGAAGTAGACTTTATTGTCTTCAATATGGAGGAGGAAACAGATTCTGAAGACTCACAGAGACTCACTGAAGACTCATAGAGCTGACAGTGGTCGAACCAAAATTTGTTGATCCAGATTTATCATTCCATCCCACAAAGTAACCCATTGTAATTGAATCAATTCCAACTCACGACAACCATGTAGGGCAGAGCAGATCTGCCCTATAAGAAGATAGGGCAACCTACTTCCATAAAGATTTACTGCCTTGAAAACCCAATGGGACTAATAGTAAAGATGGCGGACTAGGCAGAAGGATTGCAAAGACCCTCTTCAACAAAGAAAAGGGAAACCAATTAACACAGACACAGA
>NW_006921797.1:2046653-2054367 GCF_000298275.1 Orycteropus afer afer | reverse complement strand
GAATTTACTCTGTAAATCTTCACCCAAATCAAAATAAAATTTAAAAAAAAAAAACCAATGGGATCACTATGAGTAGGAATCAACTCCATGGCACTGAGTTTGTTTTTTAGTTAATCTTTACAGAAGCAGACTGACACATCTTTCTGCCCATAGCAGCTGGTGGGTTCAAACCAATGACATAGTAGTGAAGGTCTTAACCACTGTAACACCAGGACCCCTTATGAGTATACATATTAAAAAAAAAAAAAAAACACCTCATTGCCATTGAGTTGATTCTGACTTATAGCGACCCCCATTAGGTTTCCAAGTCTGGTGGGTTTGAGACACCAAACTTTTGGTTAGCAGCCAAATGCCTTAACCACTCCACCACCAGAGATCCTTTATGAGTATGTATGGAAGTCTATTAACATATTTTATTCTGTTCCCAAGCAGCACTAGGGTTAGCAGTTCAAATCTGAGTCATATCTAAGGACCTTAGACAGGTAAATTCAAGGGTTTGATTTGCTTCAGAAAAGCCTAAAAATCTTGGTCAATCCCTTATTCCTAGGATTGCCCAGGCCTAAATCAAAGGGTCAGGGTTAGACTGGGGAAGAGAAAACAGACCAACCTGACCTTTTGGGTCCTCACAGAGCTATCCAATAGAACTTTCTGCAGTGATGGAAATGGTCTATATCCCATTCAGTAGCCACTAGACACATGTGGCTATTGAGCGCTTGAAATGTGACAAGTTGTGGTACAGCAAATGACTTGGTATGCTTCTAGCCATGGTCTTTGGAACTCCCACCAGATTACTGGGTAGAACTGTGCAAATGTGAGGTGTGTGTGGTCCACCCAGGGGATTGGATAGTTTGTTAGTCACGTAAATAAGGTATATGGCACTCTTATGGGGGTGGGACCATGAAAATAAGGTGTATGGAACTCATATTGGGATTGGTAGGTTTTGTAATTCTGCTAGGCTTAATATGAGCCCTCCCAGAGGCAGAAGGGGGTACCTTATTGCCATCAAGAGAGAAGAGCCAGAAGTGGAGTGGAGCACATTGTTGGACCTTAGATCCTTGCACGGACCCTCCTTGGCAGAGTCAGCAGAGATGGTGGCAGTGGAACCAAGAAGCAAGACAGAGTGGTGGGCTTTGTGTCCCACAGAGTGAGTAAGCTGAGTGCCTTTGGGCAGGAGGCTTGCTGCCAGAGTGGAGTGCACCTAGATGCCCTATTGTTGATGTTGTTGTTGTTGTTATGTGCCGTCGAGTCGGCCCCGACTCATAGCAACCCCTCCTTGGGTTTCCGAGGCAGTATCACTACGGAAGTAGGATTGCCCAACCTTCCTTCCGAGGAGTGGCCTATTGGCAGAGCTAAAAGAGCTTTGTAACACTTGCTGGAGCAGGACAGAAGCCAAGTCAAGAAGCCAAGAGGCCAAGGGCCAGAGAGAGGTGTGCCTGAGGGTATGGCTGAGGGGAGGCTGTACTAATCAGAGAACTGTATCCTTAGCCCATTCCTGCACCTAAATTGTAACCTGTTACTTCCCTAATAAACATCATAATCATAAGTATTGCCTATGAGTTCTGTTGGCCATTGCAATGAATTATTTAGCCCAGAAGAGTAGAGAGTGACATGGTGTCACAGCTACAGTTGGTGTCAGAGCTGGTAAAAAGTTTGGAGGGTGGAGGCATGTCTGGTCTCACAGAAACAAGCCTTGGGCTGCTGATGGTGATTCTGTCTCCCTCTTGTGATGTTAGAGGAGGTCAGAGGATGCTGCTCCCATGTTTTTTTTTTGTTTGTTTGTTTGTTTGTTTTTTTGTTTTTTTGCACTAGTGAAACTGAGGAACTGAATTTTTAATTTCAGGTTATTAAATTGAAATACCCATGTAGGTTTAGTGGCTACCATATTGGATAGGTTAGCTCTCATGGCCACATGAAGCCTCACCTCCCGATGGCATCCTTCATGATGTGTTCATCACCAAGCTTCACTCCAAACCAAAACCGACCCAGAATGCTGACCTGGGCTGCACCAGAATTAACAAGTGTCATGGAACAGGAGAGAAGTAGGGAAAAGGGAAAAGCAGAAGAGTCAATAATCTCTCTATTTAAATAATAATAATAATAATCTCTCCTTTGGTAGAGTCCCTAAAATTATCAATTCTGTTTGGCATCTTTTGAGCAAGATTTGCATTAGTGCAACAATGAACAATGCTAGCTCTCAAGATTGCAATCTAATAGTGATAAAGTTGTTGCTTGAGCCAAGTAGGAGCTGGCCAGGCAAGGAACTGTGGAAAGGGCCCACATGTGTCAAGTCAAGCAATGGCAGTGAACAAGGCTTATTTACAGAGCTGAGAGTGGTTTGTTGTGACTGGAGTATGGGCGTATACGCAAGAAATGAGCCTATAAATTATTCGCAGATGAGTTCCTCAAGGACTTTTATGTCATGCTAAAGAAATTAAAATTGATCCTAAAACCATGGTGCTTTACAGGGAAGTGGCATAATCTGATTTGCATTTGAAAAGGCTTATTTCATGTGTTGGGTTTAAACCTGCCTTGATCTTAGTCAGGAGCGCTGGTGGTGCAATGACTAAGGCATTTGGCTGCTAACCAACTTCAGGAGTTTGGATCTACCAGTTGCTCCATGGGAGAAAGATGAGGCAGTCTGCTTCTATAAAGATTTACAGCCTTGGAAACTCTGTAGGGCAGTTCTACTCTGTCTTATAGGATCACTATGATTGGAATTGACACAACGGCAGTGGGTTGTGTTTTCTTTTTTGACCCTAGTCATTTGCTTATATTTGGCTTGCTAATCTCCAGCCTTGGTTCTGATTTGACTTTATATGCTCCTTGATGACAGGGATAGCTGTGATAAAACAGACAGTTATTCTTCAACTTTCTGAGGTTTGCCATGAGTCAGTAGTCAAGCCTGTCTTAACATGTTTTAAAAGCTTGTACTTGGTGCACCTGGGTCAGACATGATTATTTTGTGTCCACTGAATAAAATTCCTTAAGTGCCTAAGTGACTCTAAAGTAGAAGGAGTTTGACAAAAGGCAAGACACATTAACTCTTTCAGGTCACTAGGCTACCATTTAATGCATTATTACTAATGCACTTTCAAATAAATAACAGGTTGTGACAAGCATTGAAACAATTAGCCTCTTGAAGCTTATTTAAAAAAAAAAAAGTGTGACAGGCAGACTGACTATGATGCAATGAGGCTTTAAAATAAAAATAGACCAGGAAATTTACATGAAAATGAGTGTTGTCATCTTGGAGGTAATTTGCTTATCCAAAAATTCTTCCAGTTATTTAGAACACTTTAGAAATCCTACTTTTGGAGTTTGTTAAGAGCTAAGTGAGGAGACCTTTCATCCTCACATCTCACTGGAGAGTCTGTCTCCAGTCAATAAAAAAGAAATCTTGTTCCATGTGGGAAAACAAAGGCTCACCGCTAGGCTTCCTGGAAGCAGATCCTTTCTAAAGGAGCTATGTTTTTGAAGGGTTAGAGGAACTTTCTTTGAGGACACTACTTGTCAGGGGCACCTGGGGACTAGACAGAGTCCCCTTGGGCAGGAAAGAACTCCATTATTTATTTGGCACCTTCCATGGCTTGTTGCTCTCTACATTTCCACAGTAGTCATGCCTTCAGAAAGGCCAGGAATCAAGGAAGACATGGGATGATATAAAGAGGTTGCCTGAAGAACAGGATTATGGTTATACAGTGGCACATCTTGGCCTGATTAAGAGCAAATTTTACTCATTTTAAACCCCTGACTTTCAGCCATTGAACTGAACTCACTTTTTTCAACTTGTGTTTCTTTAGTTCCTTGGCTTTTCCTTCATACATTGTTGTTGTTGATGCTAATTGCCATCTAATCTATTTCTACTCTTGGTGTCACCATGTGAACAGTTTTCAAGGCTTGAACTTTAGGAAGCAGATTGCTAGACTTGTCTTCCAAGGTGCCACTGAGTGGGTTTGAACTGCCAAACTAGTTTGAACAATTAACCATTTGACCCACCCCGGAACTCTTTTTCTTCCATATATAAAAACAAAAAACCAAACTCGGGCCATGGAGTCGATTCCAACTCACAGAGACCCCCATTAAGTTTCCAAGGCTGTAAATCTTTACAGAAGCAGACGCCCTCATCTGCCCTCATCTTTCTTCTGCAGAGCAGCTGGTGGATTCAAACCACTGACATTTTGCTTAGTAGCCAAATGCCTTAATGACTATACCACCAGAGCTCCTTTTTCCTTCATGTAGATTCCTCCTCAAATATAATGTTTTTCCCCATTTCTATGCATGATTAAATCCTGCATCTTCTCTCAGACTGGTTCAACTGTTACTTCTTTTATTAAATCTTTTCCCAAACTTCACAGCAACATGTAGTTTGTAGTATGCTCATTTACAGTGTTCTCCTAGAGGATAATGCAAGGTCTGTGTGCCGTTAATTTTTATATTCCCCAACTCCTAAAACAATGCCTGCCAAAGAGTGATAAAAAGCTTATGAACAAACTAATTAATTAATGGAATAAAGAAAGCAAATCATAGTAGTATCAGTCAATATCATCTTCTTGGATTATCAACACGAAGAGAATGGTATCTTGCATAACATCAAGATCCAAAGACCCAGTACAAAGAGTAGATCAAACAAAAAGGCCATGAAGTTCTGAGGAAATAACATTACACAGTTTCTGAGGAAGAGAGACAGGCATGGACTGAGATATCCCCAAACCAAAACAAATAGATAGGGCTCAGAGCACAAAAATAAAGAAACTTTAGTGACAAAATTACTTTCTGCTTTAAGTCCTAAACTCCTTTATCATCTGAAAAACATGACATGTACAAGTTGTGTTCCAAGTATCATTTTCTTATAATGGTTACTTAGTATTTAAAATATATTTTCCCATAGAAATAGTGTTAAAATGAAAACAAATTACCCAATAGTCTGCAATTCTATTTAATTAATAACATTTCTGAAGAGCACAGCTAATAGAACTATTTCATTTATAACTGACCACAATTTATAGAATAAATAAATGCTTTGAAAAATAAGAAGAGGCTTCCAGTTTGAGCTAACATAGAGAAAGCACACTCCACACTATCACTCACATAAATTACAAGTAAAAATTCTGGAAAGAATATATAAAGCAACTATCTGAAGACTTTGAAAGATAAATAAGTGTATATGTAATTAGAAAGGAAACAAAAATGGAAAAAATGACTGACACAATGGTGAGTTTCTAGGGTTTTGTTTTTCTTTTTCTTTATCACCATAGTTAGCTAATATGGCAGCCTGAATCAATACAAACCTGTGGATTCCAGAACTGCACAGCAAGTTTAGATAGAAAAATTTTCAACAGAAGCCCTCTGATCCTAGCCAGAGGACTGGGAATAAGAGGCTGAAGGAGGAGCCTATGTGACGGAGAATGTGGGGGAAAATGCCTCTTTTTTTTTTTTTCCTTTCCTTTCTCTCTTTTTATCCTTCTGGCCTGCCCTTAGGCAAATCCAGTTACAAGACTGGTTCCTGGGCAGCTGCTGTTGATCAGATATCTAAAACTTTGAGAGAAAATTCTCTTTGACTTAAAAACTTGGAAATGAAGCTGATACACTCTGATATCCAATAATGTGGGAAAAATTCCATTATATTTCTCAATTTTTTCTCCTCTCATCTATTTGCCTCTGAGGCAGACTCAATTAGGGGAAAGAGGCCACTGGGATCTGGGGGGTGTGGGAGAAATCACAGAGAAGGGAAAGCTGAAGAAAGACCCTCTAAATCTGTGCATGATATCCTGAACTGAACTCTCACAACTGAACTCTCACATAAGCTATGTATATGTGAAATTGACTCAGATGACAATAGCATAGCCTTTGAAAATGGACCTATAGAGTAGATTATTTTCTAGGTCCCACACTGGCCCCTGGGTGGAATTCAAGCAGTCTACACATGGATAGCACTACAAAACATGCGAAGACTGAAGTGACATCAGAATCACAGCCCACAAAAGATGATTGGTATTGTGGTCTAAATTAAACCAGGTGGAATGCTGGCTTAAAAATAGTTCTCCTGAGAATTTTAATAGGACCCAGAAACTCACAACACAATATTAAAAATGTCCAGGATATAATACAATATTACATGAAAGAATTTGGGAAATCTAAGTGACTCTTGAGGCAAAAACCAATCAACAGATGCCAATCCTACGATAATTGAGACTTATCAAACGAGATTTTAAAGCAGTTATTATAATCATATTCCATGAAGGAAGGTCAAACACTCTTGAAATCAATAGAAAGATAGTCATGTTCACCAAAGAAATAGAATCTGTTTTTAAAAAAAAGAAAAGTTAGAACTAAAAAAGTACAATAACTAAAATAAAAATTAATAGTGTGGATGAAATAGCAATATGGAGATAACAAAGGAAAGACTAAGTGAACTTGAATATAAATCAATGGAAATTATCCGATCTGAACTACAGAGAGAAAAAAGGGAAAATATGAATGAGACTTCAAGGACCTGTGGAAAAATCTCAAAAGTTCTAACATTCGTGCCATAGGAGTCCCAAAAGGAGAAAAGAAAGAGATTCATGCAGAAAAAAAATATTTGAAAGACATCATGGCTAAAATTTTCCCAAATTTGGTGAAAGACACACATTTACATATTCAAGGAGCTCAGTGAATCCCAAACCAGATAAATTCAAAGAGCGACACTCTTAGACACATTATAATTGAGTTGCTGAAAATTAGTTGTAATTTTCAAGGAAAAAAAATTGAAAGAAGCTAGAATAAAAAAACACATTACATAAGAAAAAAATGATTCGTATGACTAAAGATTTCTAACGAGAAACTGGAGGCCAAAATACAATAGAACATTTTTAAAGTACTGAAATAAATGAACTACCAGCCAAGATTTCTGTACCCAGAGGAAGTAACCTTCATGAATTAAGGGGGTAGGGGTAGCAAGGAGAATATCTCAGATGAAAGAACACCAAAAAAGTTTTGTCATTAGTAGAATTTTTCTAAAATAAATGCTAAAAGAACTTATTTAGGCAGAAGACAAATGATACCAGAAAGCAATTTGGAACATCAGGGATGAAATAAAGAGCAACAGAAATGGTAAATATGTGAAATAACTACAGGTAGTTATTTAATATCCAGAATTTGCTCTGTGAAATTGCATGTTATGTGACCTGGACATTGTGTGAACACACACATCCACAGAGCCTCCAAGTGCACTGGTGCAGGGATGGTGTGTGTGTGTGTGTGGGGGGGGGGGCGGGGTTCTACTGTGCGGCATGCCAGCCCAGGCAGCTCTGGTTATGGATGCTTCAGGTGTGGACCTCACGTGAGCACCTGTTTGGATGCTGCCTAGCTGTCACTGCCTTCTCCTTAAGCCAGCTGCATGGAAGGCAAGCTCACCTGTGAGAATCTACACAGTGAGGGCCAAGGGGGCCAAAGGGACCCAAGCCAGAGCTTGGACACTCAAGGTGCATACGTTTTCATCAGCACCCTAAAGGACCACACCAGGCAAAATACAGGGTTGGGAATTTGGGCCAAATTCTCAATTTTGGGACTCCATCACCACAGATGAAATAGCTTCTGGGCCTTGTGCCTGGTCCTAAGACACTTGGGTTGCCCAGCCCACTGACATATATGCAGTCAGATGTTGCCTGAATGATGCATACCTATATACTTCTCCTTTAATATTCTTTAAAATATGTGTGATTCTTTTTTTTTT
>NW_006921797.1:2040518-2041145 GCF_000298275.1 Orycteropus afer afer | reverse complement strand
TCTGTGTTTTCTTTGGTCTGTCTCTCAATCCTTTGAACATACCTAAATATAATTCTTTTGAATTCCTTATCAGAGAGTTCCAATGCTGCTTCTTCATCAGGGATGTGTTCTGGGTCTGTATCCTCTTCCCTTGTTTCTACCACTTTATCCTGCTTCTTTGTGTGGACTGTGATGGTCTGTTGTCTCCGAGGCATCGTGGTATAGTATTAAGATCTCTGTTAATTGTTTGTGAAGAGAAACCAAGGGTGATTCAGGCTGTTCTTGGTGGTTTTTTATTATTGGCCTGTTGGTGGAGAAGGAGGTGCTGGCTCTTGCTCAGTAAGTGAAGTTGCAGTAGGTGTGGGTGTATTTCTATCTTATGGGGACATTTGCTGTCTCCCAGTCTGTTAGGCAAAAATTACAATTGAATAACCATCGAAAAAACTAAAAGCATATGGACAAAAAATACACCCTGAAATCACACAGGACCAGTAACCCAAAAAAAGAAAAATGGGAGAAAAGAAGAAAAAAACAGGTAAATCTGCAATATCTGGCAATAGGTCACTGAGAGAAAAAAGGTAGAAAAGGAGAATAATGAAGAAAGAAAACAAACAAAGAAATAAACAAACAATACAAAAAAAAAAAAAA
>NW_006921797.1:2039562-2040163 GCF_000298275.1 Orycteropus afer afer | reverse complement strand
TTGTCTTAGTTTTATGGTTTAATATTTTGAAAATGTGAAGCTGGTGTATTTTATTTTATTATTGATTCAGGTGTGTTAGGTCGCTCTGCTGTTTTCTTTGTGATGGTGGAATCACTGTGTGTAGTGTGGATAAGTGTTTCTGTTTTTCATAAAAAGGGTTTAGAGTTTGAAGCAGGAGGTTTTATGGTAATTGGCTGATTATGGTTTCTTCTATTGAATGAGTGAAGTTATTGTTGGGAGAAGGTGGGAGCAGAAGACTGAAAGCTTGGTGTTGCTAGGGTCAGTTTCTAGGGCTTTGAGCAGGCTATTATTGATGACATATTTATTTGCAAGACCATATTTATTTCCCTCAACCTCAGGGAAGATTTCTATTGTTAGGGCATCACAACTTTCCACCCATTTCAGGTACACTCAAAGACCCCACCTCCACAGTCCCACAGCACCAAAGAACAGCTCCAAGGCAAAATTCCTGGGATGGCGGTTTCTTTGCTTTCCCTGTCCCCTCTGCCCATGGTGCTGACGCAATCCCACCGGACCGCTAATGGCCGGCTCTGGAGTTTGTCTGTGATACCTCCCACATGCAGCACCAAAGATGCGTGCA
>NW_006921797.1:2035735-2039217 GCF_000298275.1 Orycteropus afer afer | reverse complement strand
CAGGAAAGTTTCCAATGCCTCTCTCAGGTGCTCATCTGTCCTCCGCCAGTAGCTCTTTCCTAAATAATCTCCCTGTGCCTTTCCTCTAATTCTGCTCTTCTGTGTTTGGTGCACTCTGATTCAGTGAGCTGTTCAGAGTACCAAAGTTCCTAATTCAAACTGTTGTGCCTAGTTTTCCAATTCCTTAGATGCCAGAGGAAAAAAAACATGCTGCTCACTGGCAAGACTCCATTTCAATGAAAATATGTGTGATTCCTGAAAACAAATGTTATAGCATTGCCTATGTGATTCAAAATGTATGTAGTTGTTCTGTATATGTCATCTAAAACACAAAGGAGGAGGATAAAGGTTATATATGGTTGTGAGGCTTCTATATTTTATTTGAAGTGGTAAAATTTTAACTCTAAGTAGACTATGAAATGTTAGACCTGTGCATTGTACTCTTAGAAGCAAGCACTAAAATATCTATAAAGAGATATAGTCAAAAACCATTGGATAAATTCAAATGGAAAACTGAAAATATTTAAATAATCCAAAACAAGTTAGGAAAACAAAAATGAAAAAAAAGACAGGAAAAATGGTAAACAAATAAGTATCAGTAACACTAAATCCCTATCAATAATTACATTATATGTAAATGACCTAAATTCACCAATTAAAAAGACAGAAATTTCAAAGTGGTAGACCACTAGACTTACCTATATGCTGTGGCAAGTAAGTGCACTTTAAATGTTACAATGCATATATAGGATAAAAGTAAAATTAAATAGAGAAAGATCTACCAAGGAATCACTATTAAAAGGAAAGCTCGATGAAATATGGTGGACTAGGCAGACATGCTCCCCAGAATGTCTACAACAAAGACCTAAGAAACCAAATAAAACAAATACAGATGATAATTCTAGCACCCTGAGCTTCAAAGGAAAGGATAAAGAAGTGGATCAAATATTGATTAGAGAAAGAAACTGAATGAAAACAGCAAACAAGGAGACATACAGAGTGGTAAATTGTCAATTGGCCCAGCAACAGCACAGCCATTTTGAATTATCACAAGCAGTAGTCCAGTATTGGCAGGAATCAGATAACTGCCTCCACACACCCAGGAGTATACCAGTTTCCACATTGCTGGCTAGCAACCAGAAACGTGAGATTTCCCCTTACTTCCTACACCTTCCAGGGACCAGAACTGTGGCCCCCAACACCCAGCCACGCAGTGGGTATGTGCACCACACACATACACACTACCCCTGCCCTACTTGAGGTCAAAGGTGCACACTCAAGGATCAGGCATCACATGCATCCCATATCTACATTTAGAGATATACTCTTTCTGCCTCATCAACCAGCAGAGCATACTATCCCATGCTATCTCTTTGGCCATCAGAAGGACCATCCCAGACTGAGCACACTGTCTCCATTGCCTCCTTGGGCTGGTAGAGCACACCATCCTGGACAAATCACCCTACCCCCCATCACCTCTTTGACTGGCAAAAGCCCAGTACCAGACAAGACCCTCCACCCCCACCACCTCCTTGGCTGACAGAGCATACCACCAGAGATGGGGCACCCTGCCACCTGTGGCCTCCTCAGCTGACAGAGGCACCATCCTGGACCAGGCACCCTGCTTTCTTCTACCCCAACATTCTCCTTTCTTCTTTCTCTCTTTTTTTTATGCATTTTATTGAAACATAATTTATGTACAGTGAAATACACAAAACTAAAGTGACATGGGTGAATGCAGGGTTTTTTTTGTTTTGTTTTGTTTTTGCAGTGTTCCCTCCCTTCCCCTCCACTCCCACCCCTGGGAACCAACGACAAAGAAAGTTTCCCTCCATATATAAACCTTTCCTTGACCCTCCACAGCAACACACTAATACTATATTTGTCCTTCTGTGATTGACTTATTTCACTCACCATGATGTCCTCCAAGTTCATCCATATTATATGGTGTTTTGCAGACTCTACATTATTCTTTAATGCTGTATAGCATTCCAGTGTGTGTGTATACCATAGTTTGTTCATCCACTCTTCCACTGATGGGCACGTAAGTTGTTTCCATCTTTTTGCTATTGTAAATAGTGCTGTGATGAACATGAGCATTCATGTATTTATTCCTATCCTAGCTCTCACCTCTCTAGGATATATACCTAGCAATGGGATTGCTGGGTCAAATGGTATCTCCAATTCCAACTTTCTAAGAAATTGCCATATTGCTTTCCACAGTGGGTGTGTCACTTCACACTCACACAAGTAGTGTATGGGAGTCCCAATCTCTCCACATCCCCACCAGCATTTGTTATTTTCCGTCTCATTGAGCCATCAGTGCTGGGGTGAGACAGTATATCTCATTGTTGTTTTGATTTACATCTTCTGATGCCAATGATTGTGAGCATCTTTTCATGTATTAGCTGACTACCTGAATATCCTCCTTCGTGTCTCCTCATGTCTCAAGCCTGTTTTTCAATTGGATTGTTAATTCCTTTGGTATTGAGGCGTTGGAGTTTTCCATCAGTCTTAGAGATAAGTCCCTTGCCAGATATGTATTTATCAGCAAATATGAATTTGTTGCTGTCGCTTTTGTCATGTGCTTTTTCATTGTGTAAATTCTTTGTTCCATATAATTTTCTATGCTGAGCTCATTTTGTTTATGAATCACGTTATCACTTCCTTCATTGCTATTGTTTTGGTATTTGCTGAATATTTATGCCAGTTCTCTTTTTATTCTGATGTGAAGGTTTATCATTCTTCTTTGAGGTTACCCTGTGATTTATAGTTTTCTTCCCAAGTTTAGAACAGTCTGTTCTATCTTGTAGTTGTCTTGACCTCCCTATTATCTAGAAGTTCTGTAATGACACAGATTTTTTTCCCTCTTTTTGGTTTGTAGTTGTCCTCATTTGTCGGTTGGTGTCTCTATTCCCTGTTTACAATCTTGTAGGCTTATTTCGGAAGGAAGGTTGGGCAATCCTACTTCCGTAGTGATAACTGCCTCGGAAACCCAAGGAGGGGTCGCTAGGAGTTGGCGCCGACTTGATGGCAAATAACAACAACAACAACAAGGCTTATTTACTTTGGATACTTCTGTAGCTGGGTTGGTTTCTGGGTTATATCATCATGTGTGTTAATGATCAGTTGTTGCTGACTGTTGTTGCTTCTCTGTCCAAAGGGCTCCCTGTAGAATCTCTTGTAAGTTTGGTCTGGTTTTAACAAATTCCCTCAATTTCTGCTTATCTGGAAATGTCCTAATTTCACCATCATATTGAGGAACAATTTTGCCGGGTACACAATTCTTGGTTGGAAATTTTTCTCTTTCAGTGTTTTATATATACCATCCCACTGCCTTCTCGCCTGCATGGTTTCTGTCAAGAAATTCGAGCTCAGTCTTATTGGTTGCCCCTTGTAGGTAACTTTTCATTTTTCCCATGCTGCTGTCATGATTCTTTCTTTGTCTTTGGTTTTGATGAGTTTGATGATGATATGTCTTG
>NW_006921797.1:2024202-2032630 GCF_000298275.1 Orycteropus afer afer | reverse complement strand
TATCCAGGAACAGAGAACTATACCCTACAAATAATTTGATAGCTATAAATTCAGCAACTTGAATCGAATAGACCAATTTCTTGGAAGATTGAAACAGCCAAATCTCATTCAAAAGGAACTAGATAACATGACTATTTCTCTACTTATTTAAGAAATTGAATTTGTAACTAAAATCCTCCCAAGAAAGAAAGCCCTGGACCCAAATATTTTCACTAGCAAAACCTACCAATTGATTTTGAAAAGAAGCAAAGGAGAATTCAACAGAGAAAGGATAATCTTTATAACAAATGGATATACATGCAAGAAAGAAAGAATACTTTATACAAAAATTAATTCAAAATGCATCATAGGCCTAAATATAATACTATAAGAAAAAAAAAAGAGGAAAAATCTTCATGGCCTTGGGTTAGACAAAAAAAGTTATTAGATACAACATCAAAAGCATGATCCATAAAACAAAAATAAAAAATGCTTAATCAAAATTAAAATCTTTTGCTCTGTGAAAGACACTGCTAAGATAACAAAAATACAAACTACAGACTGAACGAAAACATTTGCATATGGCATTTCTGGCAAAGAACTTGTATTGAGACTATATAAAGAAGATTCAAAACCCAACAAGAACGTTTTTTAAAAAAAAATGTTTAAATAGGCAAAATATATGTACAGACATTTCAACAAAGATGTACAATAGCAAACAATTAAATGAAAAATGCTTAGTATGATAAGTGTAAGGAAATGCAAATTAAAATCATAATTAGACACCACTGCTCTCCTAGTAGATTGGGTTTTCATTTTTGCTTTTGTTTTTGTTATTTGGGGTTGTTTGCTTGTTTGTGTTTAATAAAAAGTGCTGGTGAGGATATGGAGCAATTGAACTCTCATATATTACTGGTGGGAATGCAAAATGGTACAACAACTTTGAAAACCTTCTTGGCAGTTTCACACAAAGTTAAACATACACTTATCATAAGACTTGAAGTCAGTAATTCCACTCAGAGATATTTATACAAGAGAACTGAAAACTTATGCTCACACATGCCAAGAAAAATAAATTGACACAAATATCTTTCAAAGGTTGAATGGCTAAACATATTGTGGTACATTCATACCACAAAATACAACTCAACAATAAAAAGGAATGAACTATTTATATGCTCAATGATATGGATGAATCTCAGATGCATCATCTAAGTGAAAGAAGCTAAGCATAGAAGAAGACATGTTGCAAGATTCCATTCATATGATAGCCTTGAAAAGGCAAAGCTGTAGGGACAGAGAACAGATCAGAAATAGGGGGAAGATTTTAATTCAAAGACACAAAAGAAAGGAATTTGGAGGGTGGAATGATGGTAGTTATAAGATGTTTTGCATTTGTAAAAAATTAAATGTAACAAAAAAAGGAGGGGGATGAATTACAGTAAGATGGCAAAATAGGCAGACAAACTACACAGACCCTCTTCAACAAAGAAAAGGGCAACCAATTAACACAGATACAGAAGATAATCCTGGAGCCCTGAGCTTTCAAAGAAAGGATACAGAAGTGGACTAAATTCCAACTAGTAGAAGAATCTGCATGAAAACAATGAAAAGGAGAAAAGCAGAGCTGCTGTCTATCAGAGATTCTGATGGCAACAACAGATATTGCCAAGTGGTGTAAGGACCTAAGAATTAACCTAAAAATTGCCCTACTAGCCAGGGACTGCACAGAGGACTGCACTGGTGGCTGGTGAATAAAAGAGGAAGCAGTGAAGAGGAAGGTGGGCTGTGCTGTGGACTTTTGGCTGTCCGGAGGGCACAGCCATTTTGAATGCTTACAAGCGGTTTGACCATTTTGGATATTTAAAGCAACAGAGCTCTCTCAGATTCCAGGGACCTAAGAATAGGTTCCATTTGCCAGAAACAGCAAGAACATTCTGGACACGAATGACTGGAAAGGTGGGATATTCCCTTTGTTACTGTTATTCCCCACACCCTCTTGGTGAACAGAGGTGCAAACATCCCTCACTCCCACCCAGCTTCTGGGCCAGCAGAAATTTCATCTCAGTCTGTGTAATCTGACAAAGCCTCGGTGCTCTAGTCTGTCCTGCCCAGACTTTTTTTCCTTTTTTTTTTAATTGGTTTGTTTGTTTTTGCCTGTTTTAAAATTAATACTATTTTTATTATCCTTTTTCTGTTTGTCTTTTTTATTATTAGTCTTTACTTTTCCTTCCCAGGTTCTAGTTTTCAGCTTTTTCTCTCCTCTTTGTTCCTGGTTCCCATATTTTTCTTTCTCATGGTTAACTCCATTCCTTGTTTTTCTTTTTGCATTTTTCCCATTTTCTCCCTCATTATTCTCCTACTCTACTTCTTTTCTTTTATTGCCCCTTCCCCAGATATTGCAGGGTTTTTTTTTTATTGTTGTTTTTCTTTTCTTTTTTTGGTGATTGTTTCTGTGTATTTATGATGTGTGTTTTTTGTCCACTTGCTTTTATATTTTTCATCATTTTTCAATCCTTGTTTTTGTCTGAGTGGCAGACAGCAGCTATGCCCATATGATGCAACCACACCCACACCTCCTGAAGTTCCACTTACTGAGTGAGAGTCACCACTTCCTGCCCACCAACTGGTCAATGATAAATAACCACCAAGAAGAGCCTGACACACTCTTGACTGCTCCTCACAAACAGTTAGCAAAGATCTAAATACAACATCACAATGTCTTGGAGAAAACAGACCATCACTGTCCACACAAAGAAGGAAGATAAAGTGGTAGAAACAAAAGAGCAGGATACAGACCCAGAACACATCCCTGAAGAAGTAGCATTAGAACTCCCTGATAAGGAATTCAAAAGAATTATATTTAGATATCTTCAAAGGATTGAGAAACAGATCAAGGAAAACACTAACAAAACCCTAGAACAATTTCAGAAGAAGATACAGAACAAAATGACAAAATAAATAAAAAATTAGAAACAATACAAAATCTACAGATAAAAATCCAGAAGATTAATATTAAATTTTCAGAAATAGATAATACATTGAAAGGGCAAAGGAGTAGAATCAAATCAATGGAAGACAGAATTAAATGTGATTGAAGACAAATACCTGAATACTTCTTTGGAAAGGGATCAATCAGAAAAAAATATCAAAACAAAATAAAGAAAGCCTAAGGTTCATATGGGATACCATCAAAAGGAATAACCTATGTGTCATTGGAATTCCAGAACAGGAAGAGAAAGAGAAAACCACTGAGAAAATTGTCCATGATTTGTTGGAAGAGAATTTCCTGATTTGATGAAAGATGAGACTATATCTATTCAGAAAGTCCAACAAACCCCAAACAGGACAGACCTCAAAAGAAAATCACCAAGACATATCATCTTCATACTCATCAAAACTGAAGATGAAGAATCCTGAAAACAGCATGGAAAAAATGCAAAGTTACCTACAAAGGACAACCAGTAAGAATAAGCTCTGATTTCTCAGCAGAAATCATGCAAGAAAGAAGGCAATGGGATGGTATATATAATACCCTGAAAACAAACTCTCCAATCAAGAATTATGTACCCAGCAAAATTGTCCCTTAAATATGATGGTGAAATTAGGTGATTTCCAGATAAGCAAAAACTCAGGGAATTTGTTAAAACCAGACCAACCTTACAAGAGATACTAAAGGGAATCCTCTGAACAAAGAACCAGTATTAGCAAACAATAACCAACCATTAATTCACAAGATGGCATAACCCAGAAATTGACACAATTATGGAAGTATCCAAAGTAAAATAAGCTCACAAGATTGTAACAGGGTACCAGAGACATCAATTGACTAATGAGGACAACAGCAAACCGAAAAGAGGGAAAAAATACTGTAGTTACAGAACTGCTAAATGGTGAGGAAGTCAAGAGAGTTGCAAGATACAATAGATTGTTCTAAACTCAGGGAGAAAATTATAAATCACAAGGTAACCTCAAAGAAAATGATAAACCTTCATGTCACAATAAAAAGAGGACAAGCACAAATATTTAGCAAAAACTAAAACAATAGCAACAAAGGAAATGACAACATGATTCCTAAACATAATGAGCTCAGCACAGAAAATTATATGGAACAAAGAAACCAGGAGCACCATGAAAAAACACACAACAGAATGACAGCAACCAACTCACACTTGACAATAATTACACTGAATGTAAATGGATTAAATGCACCACTCAAGAGACAAAGAGTTGCAGACTAGATAAGAAAACATATCCCATCAATATGCTCTCTACAAGAGACACACTTAAATAGAAAGCCAAAAATAGACTAAAAATCAAAGGTTGAAAAAGATTTATTAAACAAATGGCAACCATAAAAGAGCAGGAGTGCCAATATTAATTTCTGATCTAATTGACTAAGACAAAAACCACCATACATTATATAATGATTAAAGGGTCAATTGAACAAGAAGATATAACCATAATAAATATCTATGGACCTAATGAAAGAGCCCCAAAATACATAAATGAGACTTTTATAGAATTGAAAAAGCAAACAGATGACTCAACAATCATAGTAGGAGACTTTAATACACCACTTTTGATGAAAGATACAACAACTGGAAAGAAGCTCAACAAAGATGCAGAAGAGCTAAACAATACAATCCACCAACTTGACCTTCTAGACATCTATACAGCACTTCACCCAACAGCAGCACAATATACATTCTTTTCTAGTGCACATGGAACATTGTCTAGGATGGACCATGTGTTACCCATAAAACAAGCCTTAACAGATTTAAAACCATTGAAATACTCCAAAGCATCATCACAATGCTATCAAATTAGAAATAAAAAATATCAAGATCAATGGAAAAACTAAACAACATCCTCTTTACAAACAACTGGGTAACAGAAGAAATTTAAAAAATGTAATTAAAAAAGTTCCTTGAATCAAACAAGAATGAAAACTTAATGTACCAAAATCTTTGGAACATAGTAAAAGCAGTGATAAGAGGTCAATTTATAGCAATAAATGCACACATCAAAAAAGAAGAAAGAGCCAAAATCAACACTTTAAACCAACATCTCCAATAATTAGAAAAATAACAGAAAAAAAAAGCCAGAAGAAAGGAAATAATAAAGATTCAAGCAGAAATCAATTAAACAGAAAATAGAAAGATGATATAAAAAATAACAAGACCAAAAGTTGGTTTTTTAAAGATTAATAAAATTCACAAACCTCTGGCAAATTTAGCAAAGGAAAAGAGGGAGAGAATACAATTAACATGAATAAGAAATGAAGTGAGTGATATCACAACAGAACTAACTGAAATAAAAAGGATAATATTGGGATACTATGAAGAATTGTACTCCAACAAATTTGAAAATCTAGAAGAAATGGATAGATTTCTAGAAATACTTACCTAAACTAACACAGACTGAGGTGGAAAGTTTGAACAAATCCATAACAAAAGAAGAAATTGAACAGATCATAAAAAAATTACCAACAAAAAGGCCTGGCCCAGATGGATTCACTGGAGAATTCTATCAAACATTCAGAGAAGAACTGACACCAATCCTACTCAAATTATTCCAAAACATAGAAAAGGACGGAATCCTCCCAAATTCATTTTATGAAGCAAGTATAACCTTGATACCAAAACCAGGCAAAGACGTCACTCAAAAGAAAAACTACAGACCAATATCCCTCATGAATGTAGATGCAAAAATCTTCAACAAAATCCTAGCCAACAAAATCCAATATGTCAAAAAAAAAAAAAAAAATTCATTCTGACTAAATGGGGTTCACACCAGGTATGCAAGGATAGTTCAACATTAGAATAACAGCCAACATCATCCACCACATAAATAAAACAAAAGAAAAGAACCACATGATCATATCAATTGATGGAGAAAGGTATTTGATAAAATCCAACACCCATTCCTGATAAAAAATCTCAGCAAACTAGGAATAGAAGGAACATTCCTCAATATGATAAAGGGCATACATGCAAATCCAACAGCCAACATTATTCTCAATGGACAGAGACTGAATCCATTCCCATTGTGAACAGAACCAGACAAATATGCCCTCTATCACCACTTCCATTTGACATTGTATTGGAAGTCCTAGCCAGGGCCATAAGGCAAGAAAGGGAAATCAAAGGCATCCAAATTGGTAAGGAAGAAGTCAGACTTTCCCTGTTTGCTGATGATATGATCCTATACCTTGAAACCCCAAGACACTCAGTCAAAAATCTACTGGAACTAATTGAGAGATTTAACATTGTGGCAGGATCCAAGATCAACATCCAAAAATCAGTTGGATTCCTCTACACCAACAAAGAGATTGCTGAAAAAGAAATAAGGAAATCAATACCATTCACAATACTACCAAAAAAATAAAATACTTGGGAATAAATCTTACTAGGGACACAAAAGACCTATATAAAGACAACTATAAAAGACTACTTCAAGAAACCTTAAGAGATCTACATAAATGAAAGAACACACCACGTTCATGGATAGGAAGACTGTGAAAATGTCAATTCTACCCAAAACAATCTATACATTCAATGCAATCCCAATCCAGATCCCATCAACATTCTTTAATGATATGGAAAAACCTATTACTAACTTTGGGAGCTCTGGTAGCATAGTGTCTAAGGCACTTGACTGCTAACCAGAAGCCTGGCGCTTCAAACCCACCTGCTTCTCCTCAGAAGAAAGATTGGGCAATCTACTTCCATAGTGATACCGCCTCAGAAACCCAAGGAGGGATTGCTATGAGTCAGGGGTGACTTGACAGAACATAACAACAACAACAACAACATCACTAACTTTAAAGGGAAAGGAAAGAGACCTCGGATAAGAAAAGCATTATTGAAGAAGAACAACAAAGTAGGAGGTCTCACACTCCTGGATCTTAAAACCTACTATACAGCCACAGTAGTCAAAAATCCCTGGTATTGATACAACGACAGACACATAGACCAGTGGAATAGAATTGAGAACGCAGAAATAGATCCATCAACCTATGGTCAGCTGATCTTTGACAAAGGGCCAAAATCCGTTAAATGGAGAAGAGATTGTCCATTTAACAAATGGTGCTGGCAAAACTGGATATCCATTTGCTGAAAAATGAAACAAGATTGTACCTCACAAGATACACAAAAACTAACTCCAGATGGATCAAAGGCTTAAATGTGAAACCTAAAATTATAAAGTTCCTCAAGGAAAAACTAGGGGCAAATTTAACTCAAACCCACTGCCATAGATTTGGATCCGACAGCATAGTGACCCCTCCTTGGGTTTCCGAGGCAGTATCACTATGGAAGTAGATTGCCCAACCTTCCTTCTGAGGAGTGGCTGGTGGGTTTGAAGTGCCAGCCTTCTAGTTAGCAGTCAAATGCCTTAGGCACTATGCCACCAGAGCTCCCCAGGGAAAATTTAGAGGCCTTAACATATGGCATAAATAGACTATCAAGCATAACTCAAAATGCACAAACAGCAGATCAACTAGATGAATGGGACTTCTAAAAATTAAACTTTTTGTGTTTCCAAAGACTTCTCCAAAAAAAGTCAAGAGAACCTACAGATTGGGAAAAAATATTCGGCAATGACAGATCTGACGAGACTTATCTCTAGAATTTATTGAAAATTCCAACACCTCAACAGCAAAAAACAATCTAATTCAAAAAGGGTCAGAAGACATGAATAGACAGTTCAGCAAAGAGGATATTCAGGTGGCGAACAAACATATGAAGAAATGATCACGATCATTAGCCATCAGAGCGATGCAAATCAAAACAACAATGAGACACCATCTTGCCCCACCACTAGTAGCAAAGTTCAACTGGACAGAAAAAAACAAATGTTGGTGAGGATGTGGAGAGACTGGGACTCTCATACACTGCTAGTGGGACTGTAAAATGGTACAACCACTGTGGAAAGCAGGATGGTGATTCCCTAAACAGTTGGAATTAGAAATACCATTTGACCCAGCCATTCCATTACTAGGTATGTATCTTAAAGAAGTGAGAGCCAGGACAAGAACAGATAATCCAGACCCATGTTCATTGCAGCACTATTTGTTGTTGTTGTTGTTGTTATGTGCTGTCAATCGTCTCTGACCCATAGTGACCCTATGCACAACAGAATGAAACACTGCCCAGTACCATGCCAGCTCCATGATACTTGAGCTCATTGTCGCAGCCACTGTGTCAATCCATCTCTTTGAGTGCCTTTCTTTCTTTCGTTGACCCTCCAACTTACCAATCAATGACATCCGTCCCAGAGAATGGTCCCTTCTGATGACATGACCAAAGTAGGCGAGACGAAGTCCAGCCTTTCTCTCTTCCAAGGAGAATTCTGGCTGCAGTTCCTCCAGGACAGACCTGTTAGTTCTTTTAACAGTCCATGGTACTTTCAGCATTCTTCGTGTGGTGTTATGTTTGTGTGTCAA
>NW_006921797.1:2021329-2022677 GCF_000298275.1 Orycteropus afer afer | reverse complement strand
CAGCAGTCTCTCTGTGCATACACAGTCCTTCTATTCTCTTATGATTGATCTCTCCAAGGAGTGTATCTACCTGATATAAATGTTCAGCTCACATGCCTGTCTTTTGTTTGGCTGGAAGCCACAAGAGTGGGTTCAATTCCAGACCTGAAGGGTAACTAGGGGCCATGGTCTCAGGGGTTCCACCAAGCTCTATCAGACCAGCAAACCTGGTCCTTTTTTTTAAAAAATGATTTTCAGTTTTGTTCCATATTGTTCTTCCACTCTATTCAGGCTCTCCTATATAGATCTCCCTCTTAGTGGTTGACAGTGGCAGCTGGGCACCATCTAGTTCTTCTGGTCTCATAGTCATATAGGCTGAGGATTGCATGGTGTACCAATTGCTTAGACTAACTTTTTCCATATGTCTTTGGTTTTCTTCATTCTTCTTTGCTCTGGACGAGGAGAGACCCATCATTGCATTTAGATGGCCGTTGGTAAGCTTTTTTTCTTTTTTTAATGTATTTTATTGAAATATAATTTATGTACAGTGAAATACACAAAACTAAAGTGACATGGGTCAATGCAATTTTTTTTCAGTGTTCCCACTCCTTCCCTCCCACCCCTGGTAACCAACAAAGTTTGCCTCCATATACAAACCTTTTCTTGACCCTCCACAGCAACAAACTAATACTATAATTGTCCTTCTATGATTGATTTATTTCACTCAGCATAATATCCTCCAAGTTCATCCATATTATGTGGTGTTTTTCAGACTCTACATTATTCTTTAGTGCTACATAGCATTCCATTATGTCTATGTAGCTTAGTTTGGTCATCCACTCTTCTGCTATCAATCTTGGAGATAAGTCCCTTGTCAAATATGTAATTATTGGCAAATATCAATTTGTTGTTGTCATTTTTGTTATGTGCCTTTTCGTGGTGTAAATTTTTTTGTTCCATATAATTTTCTATGCTGAGCTCATTTTATTTATGAACCATGTTATCACTTGCTTCATTGCTATTGTTTTAGTATTTGCTGAATATTTATGCTGGTCCTCTTTTTTGATGTGAAAGTTTATAATTTTTCTTTGAGGTTACTCTGTGATTTATAGTTTTCTTCCCAAGTTTAGAACAGTCTGTTCTATCTTGTAGTTGTTTGACTTCCCTACCATCTAGAAGTTCTGTAACAACACAGATTTTTCCCTCTTTTCGGTTTGTAGTTGTCCTCATTTGTCAATTAATGTCTCTGGTTCCCTGTTTATAATCTTGTAGGCTTCTTTACTTTGGATATTTCCATAGCTGGGTTGGTTTCTGGGTTATATCATCATGTGTGTTAATGGTCAGTTGTTGTTGGCTGTTGTTGCTTCTC
>NW_006921797.1:2017723-2018879 GCF_000298275.1 Orycteropus afer afer | reverse complement strand
CCACTAGTTGGTGCCTAATCCACTTCTGTATAGTTCCTTTCAAAGCTCAGGGCTCCAGGATTATCTTCTGTATCTCTGTCAATTTTCTTTTCTTTGTTGAAGAGAGTCCATGTCACTTGTCTGCCTATTCCTCCATCTTACTGGAAGTCCCCCTGCTTGCAACCTTTTAAGATCCCAGTCACTACTCTCCAAAGTAGGATGTGGAACAATGTTTTTTGTGAAGTATATTATGCCAATTGAGCTTGATGTCCCTAGCAACTATGGTCCTGAGCCCACTGGTCCAAATATTCACTCTCTCTGGTAACTGGCTATGGCCAAGAAGTGACTACAACCTTGTCCCTTGTCAGCTCTACCATATACCTGGGAATTCTTACAGAACATACAAATAAACTTGTAGAAACGTTGTCTGCCAATGCTATACATGGCCTTGGGCACACTCCCCCACGCATGGACATACCCAATACCCAGCCTGTCCACCCATCTATCCACCAGTAGATAAATGTTTGCCTTCACTGACAAAGCAGTACTGTATGTGCAAAATGATTCATCTTTGCTGTCTGTACCTTCCATGCACCTCTCTATGTCTTCCTCTTCCTCAATGGCGCCATGTTGATTACTCACATTTGGTGTATTGCCCTACTCTTCATGCAAATCAATACTTATCCATGCTCTCTAACAGTGTTCCTTCCTCTGCCTTCCTACCTCTAGTAACCAACAAAAAAATTTCCTTCCATATAGGAGCTTTGGTGGCATCGTGCCTAAGACATTTGACTGCTAACCAGAAGCCTGGTGGTTCAAACCCACCAGCCACTCCTCAGAAAGAAGACTGGGCAATCTACTTCTGTGATGTCACCTCAGAAACCCAAGGAGGGGTTGCTATGAGTCAGATCCGACTTGATAACAGTAAGTTTGTTTTTTTTTTTAAATATATATAAAACTTTCCTTGACTTTTTACAATAATGGACAAATACAATATTTGTCCTTCTGTGATTCACTTATTTCACTCAGTATAATGTCCACCAAATTCAACCATGTTATGCAGATTAGTATTCCATTGTGTTTCTGTACCATAGTTTGGTTATCCATTCTTCTGTTGGTGGGCACCTAGGTTGTTTCCATCTTTTGGCTATTGTAAATAGTTGTTGTTATGTGCTGT
>NW_006921797.1:1998605-2017053 GCF_000298275.1 Orycteropus afer afer | reverse complement strand
CCACAGAATGTGGAAATTATCAAACAATATCATTAATATTGCATGAAAGTAAAATCTTACTGAAGATAATTCAAAAATAGTTGCAGCAGTATATTGACAGAGAACTTCTAGAAATGCAAGCTCGATTCAGAAGAGGATGTGGATTGAGGGATATCATTGCTGATGTCAGATGGATGCTGGCTCAAAGCAAAGAATACTAGAAAGATATTTACTTGTGTTTTACTGACTATGCAAAAGCATTTGATTGTATGGGAAATGTTCACAATCATTAGCCATTAGAGAGACGCAAATCACAACAACGAGATACCATCTTTCCCCAGCTCTAGTAGCAAAGTTCAACAAGACAGAAAATAACAAATGCTGGCAAGGATGCAGATGGATTGAGACTCTCATACACAACTGGTGGGACTGTAAAATGGTACAACCACTGTGGAAAGCAGTATGGCGATTCCTTAAAAAGCTGGAATTAGAAATACCATTTGACCCAACCATCCCATTACTAGGTATATATCCTAAAGAAGTGAGAACCAGGATGAGAATAGACATATGCACACCCATGTTCATCACAGCACTATTTACAATAGCCAAAAGGAAACAACCTAGGTGCCCATCAACAGAAGAATGGATAATCAAACTATGGTACAAAAACACAATGGAATACTATGCAACCTTAAAGAATAATGTAGAATCTGCAAAACACTGCATAACATGGATGAAATTGGAGGACATTATGCTGAGTGAAATAAGTGAATCACAGAAGGACAAATATTGTATTAGTCTGTTATTGTAAAAAGTTAAGGAAAGGTTTATATATATATATATATGGAAGGAAATTTTCTTTTTGGTTACCAGGGGTAGGGAGCACTATTGGATAGGTAGAAACAAGTATTGATTTGGGTGAAGAAAAGGGCAATATACCAAATGTGAGTGATCAACAAGGAAGACATAGAGAGGTACACGGGAGGTACAGACAACAAAGATAAACTCTTTTGCACATACAGTACTGCGTTGTCAGTGAAAGCAAACATGGATAAATGGGTGGATAGATGGGTGGGTAGGCTTAACTATTAGGTGTGTCTATGCAGGGGGGAGGTGCCCAAGACCATGTATAGGGTTGGCAGACAATGTTTCTACAAGTGTATTGCTATGTTCTGTAAGAATTACCAGATGTATAATAGAGCTGACAAGGGACAAGGTTGTAGTCACTTCTTGGCACAGCAAGCTACCCAGAAGGAGCAAGCAGTTGGACCTGTGGGCTTGGGACCATAGTCACAGGGGACATCAAGCTCAATTGGCATAACATACTACACAAAAACATTGTTCCACATCCTACTTTGGCGAGTAGTGATTAGGATCTTAAAAGCTTGCAAATGGCCAACTAGATGCAAAGACAAGTCTTTCCTCGTCCAGAGCAAAGAAGAATGAAGGAAACCAAAGATTCATGGAAACAGTCCAAGTGACTGGTACACCATGCGATCCTCAGCTTATATGACTATGAGACCAGAAGAACTAGATGGTGCCCCACTACCACTGTCAACCACTTGGAGGGGGATCTATGTAGGAGACTCTGGATAGAGTGGAAGAACAATGTGGAGCAAAACTCAAAATAATTTGAAGGAAAAAAAAATAAAGGACCAGGTTTGCTGGTCTTGTAGAGCCTGATGGAACCCCTGAGACTATGGCCCCTAGCTGCCCTTCAGGTCTGGAATTGAACACACACGTTTGACTTCCAGCCAAACAAAACACAGGCATATGAGGTGAACATTTACACTAGGTTGGTACACTCCTTGGAGAGAACAGTCATGGGAGATTAGAAAGCTTTGTATGCACAGGGACATAGCTCAGGGGGCAGGAGTGCATGGAGGGAAGGACACAGGGAAGAGGTAACTGTGGGGAGGAAATGGAAGGGGAGCTGTTATTGTATTGTAGTAAACTTTCATCCAGATCACAATAAAAATTTAAATAAATAAATAAGAAGTTCAAAAAACTTGGGGTGGTGGGATAAATTTCAAAGGAAACAGATCTTCTACTTGTCTGTTCCTTGCTCACTTCCCCACCAGCAATTCTGTAAACAGAACTGGACACCATTTTGGAAGGGGGTAAGATGAGTATGATTTTTTTAGACTGCACTTCTCCATATGTTTATAATAAAAGATCTTTCCAGTTTATTCAGTCTCTTTCTTAGCAGTCCTTCAATAGGAAGAACAAGAAAGCAACAATCCCTAGAAGAGAATAAAGAGAAGCCACTGACCTTGTTTGCACAGTTAGCCCTTCTTAAATCGCATGTTCTGAAATCAAGATCTTTCTAAGCACCATCTAAGGAAAAACTTTAAAAACTGAGAAGTACATTGTTCTGCCACTTAATCTGATGAACAGATTTTGCAACACAAAACCCACTCCTGTCATGTTTGTATTAAACTGAAGTAATAGAAATACTTCTATTTATTTTCACCCTATTTTATTTTGTGTATTTTAAGTTTCTGCAATTTTTTAATGAGTATAATATTGTTTTTTTAGCTTTAATTACTTGTTCTTTGTTTCAACAGACATTCTTGTGCTGCTGTGTCCTATTATATGCTTGACTACCTCAATTTTACTTGTTTCAAAACCATAATTTTCTATAATACACAAAGAAGTTTGTTTCTGTTGTCTTATATAATCTTAAATGGATTTTGGTGAAGTTAAATTAGATTTTTCTGTTTAAAATATTTTATTGTATTTTCCATATTGAACACTTACTGAGAATTATCTTCTAGAATGAATTAAAGACACAGCTGTAATAGCTATCTTAGTTACCCTGGAAGCTCTAAAAACTGATGTTTTCAAGATCTCTTAAGTATGAAACATTAATCTACAAACCAGACTAAAACAGAGGCTGCCTTGGGTCAGATTATATTATCTTTATACAAGATTTTGCAAAAAACATTGAGCTGATACACAAGCAGTCCCTGGCTTATCCATGAGATCATTGTTAGTGTATCTTTAAGTTGAATTTGTAGGTAAGTTGAAACAGGTGCATACAGTCTTTACTTAGCCTTACTTTAGTGCAAGAAAAGGCTGAAACTATTCAATGACTTAAAAACTGCATGTGCAGCAAGTGAAGGTGATGGTGATGAAGAATTTTTTGACTAGGGATTGGTTCAATCATTTCAATATAAGGGAAAATTTATGTAACATTAAAGGGCAAATACAAGGTGTCCATAAGTCAGACATTTGTAACCCGGGAACTGCCTGTATTATAAAACAGAAAATACAGTTGAAGTTATGTCAGGTGACTTATATTAAGAAGTAAAACCTCAAGGCAAAAGTGAAATCTCTCTCTTAACTTGTAAAAGAATGCTTCAAGTTTACAAGATATGAAGACCCTTGGCTCAAATACAAAGTTTGATTAGAAGTGTAAAAAGTCATACCAAATACTCAGAAACAATGGGGTAACTGGAAAACAGAAAACAAAATACTCTATAACTTAAATTACCTCTAGAACTTTCCTTTTTTCATTAAAAATAAATTAAATATTAACTTAATTTATTAAATTATAAGAATAAACTTGAAGATGAATCAATTTTTTTGACTCAGATCAAAGCTGTAAGTTGAAATGCTATTCTTTGTCAAGAGCTCGTAAGAAGTGACTGATGGGTAGGTCCAAGGCATAGCATTTACTAACGTGTTCTTCCCTCATCCTAACCACCCCCTTCTTTAAGTGACTACCTCAACCTCGGGCTGAATTCAGAAATCATAACTCTAGCATTTATTTTGTCATCGTGTTATTCAGAGAGGTTCTTAATTAACGCATGGCACATCAACATGAAATCTGATAATCAACTATCAAAAATAATCAAAATAATACTACAGCTACCATTCATGGAGTGCTATTTATTCATTTAACAAATATACCTTTAGCTGCTTTTATGCTCTAAGGGTACATATCTAGCCAAAGGTTAGACATATGAAGATGAACAAGGAAGAGATGACTTCTATTCTTGTGGATGACAAAGTCTGGTAGGGAAGAGAGACATTGCAAAATTATCTCACAAATTGAGACTAGATGTCTCCCTGACACTATCACCCTGAGATATTCTTTATACCTTGAACAAAAACTATTCCCTGTGGTCACCTTTTAGCAAAATAACAGATTGGCACGCAAAATAAAGAATATTACCTGTACTATGATGATCCATTGAAAAACCATCTATTTAAAAAAAAAAAAAAAAATCACTGCCAGCAATTTGATTTAACTCATAGGGACCCCTCCTTGGGTTTCCAAGGTGGTATCTCTATGGAAGTAAATTGCCCAATCTTCCTTCTGAGGAGTGGCTGGTAGGTTTGAACCACCAACCTTCTGGTTAGCAGTCAAATGCCTTAGGCATTATGCCACCAGAGCTCCCTATGAAAGCAAAAGTAAAGATGAGAAGATAAGAGAGCACAGAAACTAGAGTACTGGAAACAGAATAATCGGAATGTAATTAAAGAGAATGGTGGCACATTGTGGAAAATGTAATTGATGTTGGTGAACAATTTATGTAGAAATTGTCCAATGGGAAACTAATTTGTTGTGCCAACTTTCACTGAAAACACAATAAAATATTATTTTTAACAATTACACAAATAATTATTTATTAATTATGATATATGCACTGGAAGAAAAGTATGGATTGTACTGAGAGCATGTAACAGAGAAGTCCTCTTGTCTGGGAGATCCAAGAAGACTTCTCTGAGGAATTAGCAGTTAACAGTGTCAACTATTTAAACTGTTACCTGCAGAGTGCAACAGTTAAGGGCAGTGGGAGGGAGAAACAGGAGAGGAGGAAGCAGAGGGAACTAAGTATCAAGAAGTTGACTTACGTTATTTCATTGAATATGCAAATTGATAACTTTACATGTAGCCACAGGAAATGGATTTCAGACCCAGCTTTTCCACTGAGTGGACATGGGACCCTAGGCAATCATTTAACCTTTTTTATCTTCAGTATCTTCATCTATAAACCTCACAGTGTTTTGTAAATACCATCAGTTAGCTCAGCCACTGGCACAGAAAAGATGTCCCACAAGTTTTTAACGTTTTAACTCATAATTTCTACCAAGTTTTGCATGGGCATAAAGATTGTTGTTATTGCTAGCTGCGGTCAAGTCAATTCTGACTCATGGTGACCCCATGTGTGCAGAGTAGAACTTTTTCCTAGGATGTTCAAGCTTGGGATATTTTGGAAGAATATATCCAAGATTGTCTTCTCAGACAGTCCTGGATAGGAGCCACCAACTTTTTGGCGAGTAGTTGAGCACATAATTGTTAGCGAGACCCAGGAACTTGCGAAGACAAGGCATACAGTTTCCACTTTCTGCATTCTACTAGCTCCGCACTTCCTTGTCGGGTATCCTTCAGCTGAGAACTAGCTCATCCTCGAAACTACCTCCTTTTTGCTGAGAAGGTAATGAAGAACTTTATAATGGAAAAAAGACCAAAGAAGAATTATGGAATAAAGGTATTTAGAGAAAATAAACTTCCTAGAAAAATTCCAAGTATACCTTTAAACTTCCTATTTCCAGGAACGCTTGTGTGTCTAAGCTTCTCTGAATCTTGAATACTAGAGACTATCTTTAAATATGCACAAGGCAACACAACACAAGGCACTGTCGTCAAGTCAGATCCGGATCATGGCAACCCCTCCTTGGGTTTCCGAGGCGGTATCACTATGAAAGTAGATTGCCCGACCTTCCTTCAGAGGAGTGGCTGGGGGGTTTTAACCACCAGCCCTCTGGTTAGCATTCAAATGCCTTAGGCACTACACTGCCAGACCTCCTATCTTCATTTTTTTTAATTTTTTTAAGTTTTAATTAAAAAAAAAAAAAAGTTTGTTTTACATTCAACATTAAGTGTACATTTAGTTTCACTCCCCATATACCATCCCCAACCCTAACCCAGTCTCCTCCCATCCCGGCCCAGTAACCCGCCCAGCCCCATGCCCCTCATAGTTATGCACTCCTGTGTGTCCTGCATTTTCTCCGTGAAAATGTTGCCTCTCTGGTGCCCCATGGTCGATTGCTCCAATAGATGTATTTCCACAGAGCATGTGGGTGCATCACCCTGGGTTGAGTGGTCTGCATGTACATATTGTTTACTATTGGGCTGAGAGCCAACCTGAGGGAGTGAGTTTTATTCCAGGCCCAGAATGTATCCCAGGACCACAGTATTAGGGGTCTCACCAGACTCCATCCAACCAGTAATTCTGGTCATTATTGAGTTTTTGGATTTTGTTCCATGTTTTTCCTCCCACTCTATCCAGGATCTCCAAAAGATTTTGGAGATCCTAGGTGGTTGGCATTGGTAACCAGGTACCATCTAGTTCTCCTGGTCGTGAGGTTAATCGTGTCCTAGGGCTGATTGCTTCCAAATACCCTTGTTTTTTATTGTTTTTGTTTTGTTTTGCACTCTTATTCACTTCCAACAATAGAACACCATTAGGTTCATCTTAGATGGCCGCTTCAAAGCTTTTAAGATCCTATTTGCTACTCACCAATGTAGGATGAGGAACAAGACTTTTATGTATTTTGTTGTGCCAATTGAGTCTGGTGTCCCCCAGTACTATGGTCCTGAGTTGGTAGGTCCATTGGCTCTCTCTCCCACAGTGTCTGGCTGTCTGTGAGGGATTACTCTATGTCTGTCTTCTGTTGTTTCTGTAAGGATTGAAGGTATTTTGTATCACTGGTATCTGTGCAAGATTAGCCTCTGCTGAATCTATCTTTAAATATGTTGTTGTTGTTGTTATGTGTCATCGAGTTGGACCCGACCCATAGCAACCCCTCCTTGGGTTTCCAAGGCAGCATCATTAGGGAAGTAGATTGCCCAACCTTCCTTCCAAGGAGTGGCTGGTCAGTTTGAACCGCCAGCCTTCTGGTTAGCAGTCAAAAATGCCTTAGGCACTGTCAAATTTCTTTCTTGTATTTGTTTTAAAAATAAATATCCAAACAGATCAATTTAACTTTTTTCATGCTTTCTAGCTGTTCTATTTGCGTCATTGGTTTGAATGTCAACCTGAGCTTTGAAACCATCCTATATGGTATTATATTCTGTAACCTTTCATTTCACAAGTGCCTTAGGCACTTCATTGCTAACCAGAAGGCTGACAGCTGAAACCCGCCAGACACTCCTAAGAAGGAAGGTTGGGCAATCTACTTCTGTAGTGATACTGCCTCAGAAACCCAAGGAGAGGTTGCTATGGGTCGGGTCTGACTTGATGGCAAAACACAACAACAACACACAACATAAGTTAGAATAAAAGATCTGGTGACTCAGCAGTTAAGTGCTTGGCTGCTAACCAAAAGGTCTGTGGTTCAAACCCATCAGCTGCTCCATGGGAGAAAGATATGGCAATCTGCTTCTATAAATATTATAGCCTTGGAAATTCTATGGGGTAGTTCAACTTTGTTCTATAGGGTCACTATGAGTTGGAATCAACTCAATGGCAGTGGGTTTGACTTTGGTTTATGAATTGGAATTGACTTGATGGCACACAATAACAACATCTGAGACAATGGAAAAAATAGTAGGAGGCAAATCCTCTACATTTCCTCATTTTTCCTAGAATTAAGTTAGTGATCTAAATCAAGGAATGCTGGGTAAGTACTAAACAGCAGATCTGGGATAGCAACAAGCCTTACAATATTCAAACTGAGGAAAATAAACTTGATGGATTGATGCTCCCTTATTCAAATATCAATTTTTTAATCACATTTATTGGTCCATGGACCAAGCTTCCTAAAGACAACAGAAAATATCCAGCAACCCACAGTATCTTCCCACTGTACAAATAAGGCAATAAAAAACCTAGTAGGTTTGTAAAGCAGATATATCCCCTTTCTTTCACCTGAGTAATGACATTAATCATTTTGCTTTGTGTAAAAGATTCAAAATTGTTTTTTGAGTGACTGGCTATTCCACAGAAATAAAGCCTTTCACCTCTAGCTGCCTAGCCTAAATCAGTAGTGCCTGAAATATACTATCATTTAAAAGCTAAGTGTTGCCCTGTGTGAAATTAAAGTTTACAGAATATAATATAACATAGGATAGTTTCAAAGCTCAGGGTGACATTCAAACCAATGATGCAAATAGAACAGCTAGAAAACATGAAAAAAGTTAAATTGATCTGTTTGGGTATTTATTTTTAAAACAAATACAAGAATGAAATTTGACAGGCCATAATTACAAAGTAGATGAACAGAGAAGGATTATTTGAAGTAAAGATTATACAACTCATTGTCTGGTCACCAGGTGTACCTATACTTCCTAAAATGTTTACACATAAGGCTCCTTGTGTGTGCATGTGTACACACACACATATACCACACTCCAAGAACCAGTTATATTTTCCTGGTGAGTCTATATTCTTTTTCTTAAGATCCTCTCTCACTTGTAATGCTGACTTTTCTGAACTATAGAGTGACAATTCAGCTATTATATTATCAAGAACAGTGAATCAGAAAAAAAGAAAACTAAATGCCCTCTTGATCCTTTCTTCTTCCTCTTGGAAGGGGGTTTCTACATCCACATTATTCCGCTACATAAAAGAATCTTGATGTTTAACATTCTGAAAAGATGAGTGCTGCTAGAGAGAAAGACTTCAGTAGAACCTTGGTCAATGAGAAAATATTGAACTAGCACTGTATGCAGACTCTTACACTGCAATTGTGTTTTGAACTAAAACAATAACTTGAGTGCCATTTAAAAGAGCTCCTGATGTTCTTTCAATAATCCTGTAAGGCTAACACCCTAAAAAATAATGATTTACTTACTCTGACAGTAAAGTCACCTGTCCACAAATACTACTACTGTTTAAGCCTTGTGTAAAAAAAAAAAAAAAAAAGAGAGATATAGACATATGGAGAAATAGAGAAGTATAGATATGGATATATGCATGGGTTGTTAAATTAAAATTTTTGAAATTCTCAGGCCATTTACAACAGATATACAATTGTTGTTGTGTGCCATCGAGTCGGACCCAACTCATAGCGACCCCTCCTTGGGTTTCCGAAGCAGTATCACTACGGAAGTAGATTGCCCCATCTTCCTTCCGAGGAGTGGCTGGTGGATTTGAACCTCCAGCCTTCCGGTTAGCAGTCAAATGCCTTAGGCACTACGCCACCAGGGCTCCCAGATATACAATAAACATACATATGTTCTTACATACCTATATAAATTTCTACTTATATTGACATTTTTCTAAACCAAATGGTTTGATCTAGGAAACCTCTTTATTCTGGGATGGTTCTACCTGAAAAATAACTCTTTTGTTTTGAGTTTTTGAGGAATTGTTTATTAATTTTTTAAATTAATTTTTCTCATATCAAAATTGCAATGTTCCAAAACACATTCATTTTTAATTGCTTGGTCTAACCAATATCCTTAAAAATCTGTGAGATAACCTAGAAACATAAGGAAATATGATGTTGCAAAGATACTAGTTTCTTGTCTTGACATTCTACAAAGAGAAAAAGTTATAGCTACATACACAAACTAATATCTTAAGTAGGCAAAAAACATTTAGAAAACTCATAAATTATTCTTCTGTTTACCCCATAATCCCAAATATGCGGGTGAAATCTAGTACTATAACTATAATCATTACTACTTCATGCTCCTTCCAGCTACATTTCTGACTATATTTAGCATAGATGACAAAGTGAGTCACATCAATGATACTCTCAGAATCATTAATAGATAAACTCAGAAGTTCCCTCATATTTTCCTACTGATATCTGAATATCAGCTATGTTGATTTCTGTTCTTACCATTTTGCCTGATATATACAAGGCAATCAATAGGTGTTTATTGAAGGACTGGGTTGAATAATGTAAGAATAGATGGATGTAATAATAGAAGGATACATGGATGATCCCAAGATCTATAAAGATAGAGTAGAGGGTGGTAAACTTATTGATGCTGACCCTAGCACAGAAAGTATTTCAGAGAAAAAAAAAAAAAAAGAATCAGCACAAAGGACAGTGAATATGTTCTTTGAGGACTGATGTTTTCCCTGTTTGAGAAATGGCACTCATAAAATAGGTGGAGGCAGTCCTAGTGACCTTGGGCAACCCCATCTATCATCCTCTTTGTGGTTTTGAGGTGGTATCTCTACAAAAGTAGATCACCCAATCTTCCTTCCCAGGAGTGGCTGGTGGGTTTGAACCACCAGACTTCTGGTTAGGAGTCAAATGTCTTAGGCATTATGCCACCAGAGCTCCCAACAAAATCTAAGTGCACTCTAAATTAAGATAATTTTGACGTATTTGGGTCTAATGCCCAAGCCCTTCCATAAATAGATGATCACAGATCAACAGGATGCAAAATCATGAAATAGAAGACAAATGATTCTGAGAACCTAGACATCTTTATGCAAGAATTATCCCAAGAGGTGGCAGTCAACCTGGTTCCTATTTAGACCTAACCTTTCTTGCAAAAATAATCCAACCCCAGAGTGGTTCACAAATTTATGGTCAAGAAAAGAATAAATAGACTCCCACCAGCAAAACCTGCATCTCTCTCTCTCTCTCTCCATCTCCATCTCTATCTCTATCTCTCTATCTCTCTATCTCTCTCACACACACATACATTCACATAAACATAAACACATACATACTAGAATGTAGAATCAGTTGCCCTTAAAGTCCAAATTTAGTACAGCTGGCACACATCTTGGAAAACCACATGTTCCTGCACTGACTTTATTCCCCTAGCTCCAGAAACTTTGAGAGCGTCCAGTCTACCAGTTTGGACTTTCTAGCCTATGCCTCCACCAAGTAGGAATGAATTGGCTAGCTGATGTTGTTGTTGTTGTAGTTATATGCTGTCTAGCTAATAAGAACAAAATTTATTGTGTTAATTCTGAAGGCTAGAAAACCACATTAACATGTCAACTTGGCCATTCTCTCATCAAAGTCTCCAGGGAAAGTTAGACCACAGGGAAATACTAAGCAATTGCGTAGTCTGCAGTCTGGGAACTCCTATTGTTGTAGTTAGGTGCCATCGAGACTCGGATTCACAGCAACCCCGTGTAAAACAAAATGAAACACTGCCCTGTTCTTTACCATACTCACAGTCCTTGCTGTACTTGAGCCCATCATTGCAGCCACTGTGTCAGTTCATCTCATTAAGAGCATTCCCCTTTTGCACTGACCCTCCACTTTACCAAGCATGATATCCTTCTCTAGGGAATGGTCCCTTCTGACAACATGATCAAAGTAGGTGAGACAAAGTCTGGCCATTCTTGCTTCCAAGGAGCATTCCAGCTGCACTTCCTCCAGGACAGTTTTGTTCATTCTTCTGGCAGTCCATGGTATTCTCAGTATTCTTCATCAACACCACAATTCAAGGGCATCAACTGTTTGTCGGTCTTCGTTAGTCTTCAAAGTGACATCTTTGCTTCTTAACACTTTAAAGTGGTCTTTTGCAGTACATTGCCCAGTAATACGATGTCTGATTTCTTGACTGCTGCTTCCATGGGTTAGCAGTCAAATGACTTGGGCACTATGCCACCAGAGCTCCCCACTACATTAATATTTATGTGTTCCATTTCGCTTTTGACAACTTTCACTTTTCCTACGTTCATAGTTCATACTTCCCACATTCTGATATTAATGAATGTTTGTAGCTGTTTCTTCTCAGTTTGCGTCAGACACTATCAGAAAATGAAGGTCCTGAAAGCTTTACTCTATCCATGTCATTAAGGTCAACTCTACTTTGGGGAGGCAGCACTTCCCTAATCATATTGTGAGTGCTTTCCAACCTGAGTAGCTCATCTTCTGGCACCGTATCAGACACTGTTTCACAGCTATTCATAAATTTTTCCAGTAATAAACCAGACATTGTTTCACTGCTACTCATAAGGTGTTTAATGGCCAGTTTTTTTCAGGAGTTGATGGCCCCATCCTCCTTCCTACTCTGTGTTAGTCTGGAAGCTCCCCTGAAACCTATCCACCATGGGGGATCCTGCTGGTATTTGAAATACTGGTAACATAACCTTCTGCCTCACAGCAACATGCAAGCCACCACGGTATGAAAAATTGACAGATGAGTGGTGGTAGGAGCTTCTATGGCTCCACAACGCTTACTACAACACACATCTTGGGATGCAATCCCTGATCATTATTATGTCATTGCTATTATTGTAATTCTCACTTATAGATTCTGGTCAAGGCAATTGAATATCCTCTCCCAGCATCCTCTCTATGCAGTCACCACATACTTCAGGGTTTAGCCAGCTGTAAAACACTGCTCTACCATCCATCTTTCAATTTGTTGTATTATGGTGGCTTGTGTGTTGCTATGATGGTGGAACCTATGCCACTGCTATTTCAAATACCAATAGGATCACCCATGGTGGACAGGTTTCAGCAGAGCTTTAGACTAAGAGAAGAAAGGCTTGGTGATGTACTTCTGAAAATTAGCCAGTGAAAATCTTATTGATCACAACAGAATATTGTCCAATATTTGGTAAAGAAGAAGGCCAACAAAAACGAGGCAAACCCTAAGTGAGACAGATGGACACAACAGATGGACTCAAACTTACAAATGTTCATGAAAATTGTGTAAGACCACACAGCATTTTTTTATGTTATACAGTACATTGCCATGAGTCTGAGCTGACTCAACAACAGCTAACAACAACAAGAAGACATCGATGCTGGGTATCCAAGCCCTCACCACTAGACTTCACACTTTCCACTTTTCCACTTTCCATTCACTACATTACTTTTCAACTCCAAAAACTTCAATGGTCCTTACAGATTTTTACTGGATCAAGCTTAATTTTACTGGCTTTCAAGACCTTTCATGAATCATATCAATCCACCTGGTCAGTCTGATCTATCACAATTCCAAGCACTCTAGACAGGCCTGTCATTTTGCAATACCAACAGCTACCCTAAATTCCAAGGGTTTCCAAATCTGTAGCCTGCAGCAGTAATGAAAAAATGCCTTCAGGCTAGTATATCACAGTGTTTTTGCTCTCTTGTGCTGCTATAACAGACATACCACAAATATATGCCTTTAACCAGCAGGGATTATTCTCTTACAGTACAGGAGGCTAGATGTCTGAGTTCAAAGGGCCAGCTCTAGGGGCTGGGTGAAGGCCCCTCGACCTTGAGCTTCGGCTCTCCCTCTTGCTCCTGGCCCACTGAAGCTGGAGGCTTCTCTTAATTCAGGCAGCTGCTGGCTGCTGAAGCTAACAAGACCAAGATCAACAAGTAAAATGGCACAGTCCCAAGATTATTAAGCAAAACATCAGGCCACTAGTTCAAGTCCAGAAACACTCCCAAGATTGGCAGGCTGCTGAATGAAGATTCAGCTACATGCAGGGTCCAAGCATACCAAAAAGCTAGAGACTTTTCCCAAAGCTTCTCCTTATATACTGAAAGCAGACTACATCCCTATGGCAGCTACTCAGCTGCTCATAGTAGATTCCACCATGGAGTTGATTACCAGTCTTATGATGGGGAACAACCTCAACCAGCTGCCTTAGCCACTCAAAACCAGACCCAGCCAAGTTGGCATATAACCTTAGCTACTACTCCTAGTAAGAAAACTTTTTAGTGGTTTTTCAGTAATGGGATAGATAAGTGTGGATAATTATAAACAAATTGCTTTAAAGTAATTGTTTTTAGGAAAACAATATGACTATGCAAATATGATTAGGTTTATTGGTTATAAGAGGGTGTTTCTTTTTAGATGGATAGATGCAATAACCACCAGGCTAAGCTTTTTGTTTGACGGGTACATTTGTGAAAATTAATTAAATAATCAAAACTAATATTTATCTAGCACAGTGGTTCTCAAACTTAACCTGAATTAGAATCACATGCAGGGCTTGTTGAAACATTAAAAATGTGGGGCTTCATCCCCTAGAGATTCTGATTCAGTAATCTGTAGCAGAACTGACAATTTACATTTCTAACAAGCTCCCAGGTGATACTGATGTTTCTGGTTTGTGGACCACAATATGAGACCCACTGACCTAGTATTTACTATGTCTGAGGTATCTCCTACGTTGTGTACATGCATTTTCTAATCTAATAGTAAAAACCTATGAAGTTAGTATTGTTAATATCTGCTTTCTAAAGAGAAGGAAGTTAAGTAACTTGCCCTCAGTCACACTGCTAGTAAGAGATGGAAAAATTATTTCAAAACTAGACAATGGGCTCCAGAGCCTAGATGCTTAACCACAAGCATCTAATATTTATTGGCTGCCAAAGTATCCATTTAAAGTACTTAAAGCAATTGATTCCTTCTATAAGACCAATATCTATCACTGAGGGATAAAGCAAAGGTTAACTTACCAAAGTCAGCACTAAAGGGGTTGCAATTGTTCCAGTTCCAACTAAAACTGAACAGTTACCTAGAGCAGATATAGTTCCTATAGCCAACTAGTCACCAGTTATATTAGTTTCCTAGGGCTTCCATGAAACACACGCACAAAAATTGGGTAGCTTATAACAACAGAAATGTATCGTCACATAGTTCTAGAGACTAGAAGTCCAAGTCATGCCAGGCCATACTCCCTTCAAAGTCTCTGGGTAAAGATTATTTTCTGTGCCAGCTTCTGATATCCCTGGCACTCCTAGGCCTGTAAATACATCTTCACATAGCTATCCTACTTCTATTTTTCTGAGTCTCTTTTTTATAAGGGCACTGCTCAGAACGGATTGGCACCCATATTACTCCAGTATAACTGTGAAAGTTAAGGTTATGTGTCAATTTCACTGGATCATGATTCTCAGTGGTTTATTAGTTATGATGTAATCATCCTCTATGATGAGACTTGATATAATGTAATCACTTTCATGATGAGATCTGCTATGAGCATCCAATCTGTTGAAAGGGAGTTTCCTCAGGGGTGTGGCCTGCTTCCAATATAAATATAGACATCCTGGGAAAATTCTCAGCATTTCTGCTGGATCTTGCTCCTGCATCTGTCTCATCATCATCTCTGGTTCTTGCACTTGAACCAGTGGCTTGCCGCATTGCCTGTCAATTTTGAGATTGTTGCCTTTGTAGCCTGTGAGTCAATCTGCCATTATACCTGCTCATCTTGGATCTGTCATCCTCTGAAGCCAGCAGCCTGCTTTACTGCCTGTCAGCCCTGTGGCTATGTGAATCAAGAGAAGTCAGCCCTGTGGCTATGTGAATCAAGAGAAGTCTCCAGTTCGATGTTTGACCCACAAACTTGTGACTTGCCAGCTCTACAACTGCATGAGCCATTTCCTTGAGATAAATTTCTCTCTCTCTCTCTCTCTCTCTCCCTCTCTTTTTCCCTCTCTCCTCCCTCCCTCTCTCTCTCTCTCTTTCTCTCTCTTTCTCTCTCTCTCTCTCTCTATATATACACCAAACTCACTGCCATTGAGTCAGATCCAACTCATAGCAACCCCTCCTTGGGTTTCCAAGCTGGTATCACTATGGAAGTAGATTGCTCAACCTTCCTTCCGAGGAGTGGTTGGTGGGTTTGAACTGCCAGCCTTCCAGTTAGCAGTCAAATGCCTTAGGCACTACACCACCAGAACTTGCTCTCTCTCTCTTTCTCTCTCTCTCTCTCTCTATATATAGATAGATAGATAGATACAGATAGATAGATATAGATATAGATATGTACGTTTATGTATACATATATACACACATTTCAACTGATTGGCTGCTCATAGTACATCTCATCATGGAAGTGATTACATTATATCAGGTCCCATCATATATATATATATATAAGATTCACTGGTTTTGGTTCTCTAGGTAACCCAGCCTAACACATTAATTTAACTAAAAATGTCTTCAAAGACTTTATTTCCAAATAAGATCACATTCACAGATCAGGGGTTAGGACTTCACATTCACAGATCAGGTGTTAGGACTTCAGCATATCTTTTTGGAAGATATGATTCAAATCATATCAACAGTGTCTTTTTAAAGAAAAGAAAATCTAGCTTCCCTCCATCTCTTAGCCCTTTGAAAGGCAGGCCCCCATCCACCAGAGTCTAGTGGTGACATAGCTCTGCTTCAGGGAAAACCCTCACCTAAAGAACAGCTGTGTCACTGATTTTGCCTTCCTTCTCTCCACTTACCCGAGCTTCAATGTTTCAAGGTTTTCCAGGAGATTCCAATGTGCAACAAAGTTTGGTAACAAGTGTTTTAAAACGTGCTAGAACTCTCCATCCCAGCTTGTTTTATTCTCTGGCAAGAAAGCTTTGATTGGGCTGAATTCATCAACCCTCACTGGACCACTACTTCTGCTGCAGCCATTTAGCCAGTCCCTGCCTGCTCTATAAAAGCCAAACCAAACACATTGCTGTTGAGTCAATTCCAGCTCATAACAAGACTCAAAAAACCAAACTCACTGTCATCTAGTTGATTCCAACTCATAGTGACCCCCTTTGGATTTCCAAGGCAGTAAATCTTTATGGAAGTAGATTGCCTAGTCTTCCTTCCATGGAGTGGCTAGTGAATTTGAACTGCCAACCTTCTGGTTAGTAGTCAAATGCCTTAAGCACTATGCCACCAGAGCTCCTTCATAGCAACACTATAGGATAGAATAAAATTACCCCATAGTGTTTCCAAGGCTATAATCTTTATGGAAGCAGACTGCCACATCTTTCTCCCATGAAGTGGCTGGTGAGTATGAAATGCTGACCTTTTGGTTAGTAGCTGCATGCTTAACCACTGTGCCACCAGAGCTCCTGCTCTTTACAGATATCAGTTCTCTCTCAATACTCTATACATCCCACTACACAATCTCCACTTGTGCCTTGGATGTAGTAGATCTCTGAATTTGAATGAATAAAGAATACTAAAGAAGAGTTGATGCTTTTGAGGCATGTTGTTGGCAAAGAACACTGAAAGTACCATGGACTGGCGGAAGAACAAGCAAATCTGTTCTGGAAGAAGAGTAGCTGGAATGCTCCTTGGAAGCAAACAATGGCCAGACATCCTCTCACCTGCTTTGGTCATGTTGTTCAGAAAGGACTAGTCCCTGGAGAAAGACATCATGTTTGGTAAAGTGGAGGACTGGCAAAAGATGGGAAGGCTGTCAATGAGATGGATTGACACAATGACTACATTATGGGCTCAGGTATAATAAGGATTGTGAGGCTGGTGCAGGATCGGCCAGTGTTTCATTCGGTTGTACATAAGGTCACTATGAGTTAGAACTTACTTGATGGCACCTGTTTTGGTTACCCAGTGCCACTCTAGCAGAAATACCACAAATGAGATGGCTTTAACAAACAGGAGCTTATTCTCTTGCAGTTGTGAAGGTTAGAAGTCTGAGTTCCAGGTGCCAGGCTCTAGGTGTCTTGAGCTTCAGCTCAGCCTCTTGCTCTTGGCCCACTGAAGCTAAAGGCATCTCTTCACTCAGGCAGCTGCTATCTGCTGAGACTGACAAACCCATGGTCAACAAGTGAAAAGGCACAGTCCCAATGTTACCAAACAACATGGCAGGCCACTAATTCAATTCCAGAAGAAGTCCCAAGATTGGCAGGGGATAGCAGGCTGTTGAATAACAACTTGGCTACATGCAGGGTTCAAGTGTGCCATAAGCTGGAGGCCCTCCTCAAAGATGTTTCATATATACGGGAAGAAGACCATATCCCTAAAGCCGCTACTCAAATGCTCCAGTAGATTCCACCATGGAGTTAAATACCAATCTCACCATGGGGAATAACTATGGTCAGCTGCCCAGACACTCAACCAGGCCCAGCCTAGTTGACAAACAAATGTAATTACCACAACACCTAAAAACAACAATGTACCATTATTGGACAATGAATAAATAAGATGCAGAAAAATTGATGCATTTGAGTTGTGGTGCTGGCAAAGAATCTTGAATGTACCATAAACTGCTAGAAGAATGAAAAAAATCTGCCGTGGAGGACATAAAGCCAGAATGCTCCTTAGACACGAGAATGGCCAGATTTTGTTCATCTCTCGTACTTTGGTCATGTTGTCAGGAGGGACCAATCCCTGGAGAAGCATATCAGGCTTTGTAAAGTAGAGGTAAGAGAAAAGAGGAAGACCCTCAGTGAGATGTATTGATACATTGCTATGATAATGGGCTCAAGCATAGCAACAATTGTGAGGATGGTACAGGACCAGGCAGTGCTTCATTCTGTTGTACGTAGGACCGTTATGCGTTGAAACTGACTCGATGGCACCTTACAACAACAACAACACGTACAATTATATAATTATTTCTGTTTATCTTGGGGGATGAAGAGACAGGAAAAGAGAAATAAATTTATTTTGGGAAAACTCTTCTTCCTATATAGAAATATAGGAAATTTCTACTTACTATGAAAACACCAAATAGATGGCACTCTTCTTGCTTTAATTCATATCTAACATTTTCTTACAAGTTGTTTCCTCAAAATTGAGCATTTCTTTTTTCTGTTTTCTTTTCCTTCATTTTTTTTTTTTTTT
>NW_006921797.1:1997484-1998105 GCF_000298275.1 Orycteropus afer afer | reverse complement strand
ACATTATTCTCCCTCTCTATCCAGGATCTCCTACATAGATCCCCTTCCAAGTGGATGACAATGGTAGGAGCCTAACTTTCTGGTGTGAAATCTAATGCATAAGACTTTCAAATACTTGTGAGACATAAACAATTTCATCTCCTACAGTAACTTCCAATCTACGCTTTTGAAAATGTATATATCATATAAATTCTACTTCCAAAAATATTTTGAAGGAATATATGATACTAAGAAGTATATTAAACAAAATAGCTGAAACAGAAATGAGATACTGATTATTAATCATTAGAAAGAGGAGAGACAGAGGGAACTAGTAGTCAGGGCTGAGTAATTTACTTTCTGATTAACTAAATTTGTTGTTGTTGTTGTTAGGTGCTGTGGAGTCACTGTCCTGACTGCTGCTTCCATTGGCCTCAACTGTAGAACCAAGCAACATGAATTCTTTGACAACCTCAATCTTTTCTCCATTTATCATGATGGCTGCTTATTGGTCCAGTTGTGTGAGGATTTTTGTCTTCTTTATATTCAGATGTAATCCATACTGCAGACTGTGTTCCTCAATCTTCATCAGTAAGTGCCTCAAGTCATCCTCACTTTCAGCAAGCAAAGTTGTATCATCAG
>NW_006921797.1:1983914-1995479 GCF_000298275.1 Orycteropus afer afer | reverse complement strand
TCATTCCTCTTTAAACTGTCGTTCCCGGCATAGTAGTTCATATGGTTGTCTGATTCAAAATGGCCAAAACCAGTCCATTTCAGCTCACTAATGCCTAGGAGATCAATCTTCATGCATTCCATTTCATTTTTGACAACTTCCAATTTTCCTAGATTCATACTTCGTACATTCCATGTTCCGATTATTAATGGATTTTTTTGCAGCTGTTTCTCCTCAATTTGAGTGGTGCTACGTCAGCAAATGGAGGTCTAGAAAGCTTTACCTTATCCATATGAGTAAGGTTGATTTTACTTTGATAATGCAGCTCTTGCCCAGTCCTACTTTGAGAGCTTTCTAAGCTAAGTGACTCATCTTTCTCCTATAGAGGACAATGTTTCTGGACTATTTTTAAAGTTGCACAGTAATGTAACAGACAGTGTTTCTCTAATATTCATAAGGTTTTCCCTGGCCAATTATTTGAGAAGTGGATGGCCTCCTCCTTCTTCCTAGTCTGTCTCAGTCTGCAAGCTGGGCTGATACCTGTGCAACAGGTACACCCCACTGGGTTTGAAACAACAGTGTTTGGTACAGCCTCAAGACTCACAGCAACACGTCACCACAATAGGACAAACCGACAGACAAGTTTGTCTCCCTTAGCTGTTGGAAACCCCTCCAACCACACTTACCTGAATCCCTGCAGCTAACTCCTCTATCTGTTCCAGTCCCGTTTGTCTTTTCTGTCCTCTCCCTGCTTCCCACCTCCCTGCTTGTGGGGGATGGCCTGGGTTCCCTCCCCTCACCTGGCTCCCTGTGGTTGAATCCTCAATCTGTTCCTATCCCCTTTGCCTTTTCTGTCCTCTCCCTGCCTTCCCACTTCACTCCCTCTCTTCACCTGGGTCCCTGCAGCTGACTCCTCGATCTGTTCTAGTCCCCCTTGCCTTTTTTGTCCTCTTCCTGCTTCCCACCTTGATGCCTGTTCTTAGGTCCCTGGAATCTGAATTAGAATCAGAACTAAATTTAGTTCTGAAAATATAGAGAAACATCAAATGGTATTAGTTTCATTATAAAAAGGAAGAAAGAGGAGGAGGGAAGGAGAGGGACAGACAGGGAGGAGAGAAAGCATATTTTAAAAGACAATATTTTCTTGGGATTAAATTCTGGGAAATGGATTCTCATTAAAGAGACACTTGGTCCCATAACAATCAACTTATTATTCAACTTCATCTTCATCATCTTTGGAGTGTCACCAATAGTCTATGATGAATATGCAAACCTTGCCTATCTAAAACATAAAGAAAGAATGATTAATTAGCTAACTTTTTCCATGCTGTCAAGCATTTATAAATATTATTATTTAAATAATAATATTTACCATATATGACTATAAATTAATGCAACCAGTTCAACAAACAGGAAATATGTTAGAGCTCTTAAAGTCTAGTCTCATTGTTTCTAACTGGGAACTTGCCATGTGTTCCTGGCCTTGTTGCCTTACAAATTCATCACAAAAGAGACATTTCTGAAGTGTAACATGGTACTATAAGATTCTTTGGCTGAAGGAAAAAACCCTTGGTTTCACAATGGTCAGTGGATAGAATTCTTGGGTGTATTAGATTGAAAATCGGTTCCAAAGAATTAGTAAGTGAAAATTGTTCTCTACATAACTCTGTGAAATAGGACTAGCCTCGATATATTATCTACCTGATGTATAATAGTTGTTTGATATGTACTTGGCTAAAAAAAAAAAAAAAAAAGGTTACTATTGAGTTATTTCAGTCCTATGATACCCTAACATCTTGTAGAAGTCACCAGGATGCCTAGACATATGGCTAAATTGCAGAACAGCTCCATAGTTGTCAATTCCAGTCTATAAATTCCCCAAAAAGTTTTAAACAGATCTATTTCCAAGTTTACTGATCGCTGTGGTTGGTGGACAGGCTATAAAATGGGAAAATGGCCCTCTGGTGAAATCCACAGCAAAGTCAGACCATCCCCAAGAAGAAACTCATATACTTGGACCCAATAATATATTTTTAATTTGTTTTTCCCCTAGTATTGTTTCTAAGTTGCTACAAAATATGTCTAAATTGTGCTGACCTTCTCCTTGACTGCCATGCATTTATAAGAGTTAATAGTGCACTAAGCAAGGCTTAAAAGCCCAGAATCTCAAAAATCAGATGAGATGATTTGAGTATTCTAATCCTTTACTTCAGTACATACCAGGATGGCACCTAGAAATTCACTCCCTCTTGTGCCAATCCATTTTATCTCTGAAAAACTCTGAAAATTGAAATATTTTGAAAAGGAGCTCTAACATATTTCCTAAAAGCTTCTACCTGATGGTCAAATTCCACCCTTTGGTGGCCAAAAGAACAGTCTAATTATTCATTCCTCTGAAGATAGGCATCATTTCTCAAGATGAATTTCTCTTCCCAAGTTTAAGCATCCCATGAAACTTCAGCTCCTTTTCCTATGCCACAGGTTTAAAGTCCCTCATCATCTAGGTCTCTTCCTCTTGAGTACATGTGAGACTGCCCGTGTCCTTGTTAAGACATAACGTAATAGCCAACAGATGATTTGAACTGCTCAGGGTTGGGTTGAACATGATTGTCATCTCTTTGTCTCACATACCAGACTTCACCTTGCAAGCTAAGAGCACATTTGCCCTGTTGGTAACCATACGACATTCATGATTCTTGCTGCTGATTAAAATCACTTTTCCCAAAAAATTGAGGCAGAGTTAATATTGCCTATACCTGAAAACATTTTTTTATCCAGATGCAGGACTTCACATTTCCTTTGATTATTTAGTCCATTCTAACTTGCCAAGACTTCTTCAGACCTAAATTTTATAATCTAGCATTTTCATTACATCTGTTATGTATTTAATTTTTATAATCTAGCATTTTCATTACATCTGTTATTTAAAATACATATATATATATATATAGCCACTTAAGAAGCACTTTAGACTGCATTTATTTATATAAAAAGATAAAATGTACACCAGTCTTCTCAGACTTTTTTGTAACACATGTATTTTCCATGTTCTTTCCCCCTTTCTAAATGTCCATTATGCGTGGTTGGAAAACTCCTGGTTTAAATATATTATGATACTTAGTTTTCAAATCCCATGGGTGTTCAAATTTCAGATTTTAAGTTTAAAATTTGGAGTTTTTACATTTGGAGGGAGGGAGTTAAAATTGGGAGTTTTCAAATCCAACTCTCTTAGCCTTTGAAATACCAAAATAAAATGTGCTACCACATCATCACCTTAAGAGTATTATTATAACAAAATAATATATTTTGAATCAAATCATTTAATAAATAGAGTAAGAGCCAAATCTCCAGCAGTAAAATCAACACTATTATTAATGTCATTTTGCAGGTAACATAATAGTAATACTGGCAATGCCTTGTACAACTTCAGAAGAGATACATTTGAAATATAACATTTTGGTAATATTCTTGTAGTGAAATGCTGGTAAATGTATAACAATCAGGCTTCTGGGGTTGAAAAATATATCGTTATTTGTAGAATTTACCAGTTTTCATGGTGTAAGTACTTTCATCGTGGTCAACTTCAAGTAACAACATAATGCCACTGAACCAAATGGAGTTGGGAAAAGGTTTGCACCATCAGCTGTCTCAACTCTGTATGAGCCAGCTCCCTCACACCCACTTAATGTGATATAATTCTGGATATGTTTTAGCTCACTAAGATCTCAAAAGTAAGTCACTGCTTCCCAGTTTAAAGATCCCCAGGCAACTGAATAGTGGTTGTTCTTCATCCATCAAAGAGGAAAATGTGTTTCATTTTCCCTGACCTTCTTGCTTCTGTACTTCAAGTTTTTAGAAATCTGAGGCCATAGGGTTGGAAGAAACCTCAGAAGTCATCTGGTTCAACCACCTGCAGATGCTTGAATGCTCCATGCTATAGGCCCATCAAGCAGGGTTTGGTTCGGATGTAAAAAACCTTCACAGATGGTAAGCTTACTATATTCTAATGGCACATAGCAGTCTAGAGCCCTGGTAGCACAGAAGTTATGCACTTGGCTGCTAACCACAAAGTTGGCGTTTGAATCCACCCAGTGGCTCTCTAGGAGAAAGATTTGGCAATCTGCTTCCATGAAGATTACAGCCTAGAAAACCCTGTGGGGCTGTTCTACTCTGTCACACAGGGCTGTTATGAGTCAAAAATCAACTCCTTAGCACCCGACAACAACAGGGACCTAAGGAATATTCACTTCTACTTCTTGTTTTACAAATAAAGAAACCAAATCCCAAGGTGTTTGTATTTCTGTTCAAGGTCCTACAGCTTTTTATGACAGCAAAAACTCATCTCTAAGGTTTCTAATTTATAGTTGTAAAATTTATTCTCATGTTAGGCAACAGAGCACTTTCTGAGGAAAATTTGTCTTTTAGTGTGCTCTACAAGGAGCTCTGGTGGCATAGTGGTTAAGACATTTGGCTGCTAACCAAAAGGTCCATGGTTTGAACCCACTAACCACTCCACAAAAGAAAGATGAGGTAGTCTGCTTCCATAAAGATTTACAGCCTTGGAAACCCAAAGAAGGTCACTGTGAGTTGGAATCAATTCAATAGCAATGAGTTTGGTTTGGTTTGAGTGTGCTGCATGAAAAACACTCCATGGCCAACTAAGTTTGAGAAACACGATATACTATATGCTCTTATTGGATACTACAAAGCTCATTAACTCTGACTAAATCTGTTTAACAGCATTAACCAAGCATTTCCTAAATTCCTTTACCCTGTAGCCTTCCACACTCCAGCCCCAAAACTTATTAATATTCCACAGACCAGCAGAACACACACTGGGAAAAATGTTTACCTCCTGACATTTTTTTACCTACTCATCCTAGTACTGTCATTCAGAGTTGCATACCAAACATGTTAAATGCCCTCTCCACTTGATAGATTTTCAAATATCTGAAGACAGCTCTCACTTTCCTTGAGAAACCTCCAGAGACTAGCCACACGTAACATAAGAGTTCTTTTCTAAAGAAAGATGATAACATAGGTGTGAAGAAAAGAACATTAAAGTGGGACTCCTTGTGACTTGGAATACACAGATAATCTTTAATTCTTTCCATCTTTCTTACACACCCAAAAAGATTCACAAAGGATGCTCCAGCAAGAAGAAGTCTTCAGCAGCAGTTGGAGGTCCTAAATAAAACCTACTGGAAGAAAAAAGAATCCTCAGGGAGAGAAAGAGACAGAAGAGAGAGAGGGAGCAGTGGTTTCATCAGATTAATTAATTAATTTACTCTGTGGCAACCACTCTTGGAGCTAGTACCAGTTACATTCTCCCACTCCAAAGACAAAAACAAAAAGGGGAAGAGAAGACCTAATTACTATTCTGCTTGGGTTGAACATTTCTAAGAGTTGTTTAATAAAGAGGAATGTTTCAAAGAGGGGCAAACTGGCCAACTCTAAAAACCTTTTATTAAGTATTAATGAAAAGGAACACTGGATCATATAGCCTGAGCAAACAGTCTTTTTGTCAGCTATACAGAAATGTGTTTGAAGGAAAGATCTCTGCCAGAATTTTCTTCTCTCTTTGTAAATTTTTGCCCCCACTTCTCTAAGAACAGGAATTTCTAAAACTATGGGTAGCTTTGCTGATTTTTCAGCAAGTATAGAGCCAAGGGGTGGGGGTGGGGTGGAGGGAATGAGCTTTATAAGTGAAGGGAAGGTTTGGATGGGAAAAGTGAGTTAGAACTCCAATTGAGCACAATCAGCAGACCTGTAAAGGGCTTTTAAAAAGCTCCTGATGGATTAGTTCTATAGGTAACATAATTCAAAACACTTGAGGTAGGGCATATGATAGTAAAATTCTTGAAATAACTTTGTGTCTGAAGGCAGGATCCTTTCATTTCCAAATAACAAGAATGGCAGGTGAACTGTGAAAATAAAAGACGATTCAAAGTTCTTTTAGACTTTACTCTGCAGCAAACCAAATAAAATTAAATATTTAAAGAAATCTCAGCCTAAATCAAACCAGTGCAAGCAGAAAAATGCCACGATGGTTTTTAAACTTAATCCTTAACCTTAGGTTACTCACCCAGGGATATTGCTAAGGGTGTGACAAGTGAAGCAGAGGAAGAACTAAATTTGGGGACAATGCTAAACTCAGGCAGACTTAAAGCCACAGCACTGTGTCAACTACATTTTAACTCATCAAAGGCTGTATAAACCACAGAATGACTTTCAGGTGCACTAATGCGATAAACAAATTTGCAAAAGCCCTCTTTAAAGTGTTAAAAAGCAGAGATGTCACCTTGAGGACTAAGGTGCACCCAATTCAATCCATGGTATGGCCTCATATGCATGCAAAAGCTGGACAATGAATAAGGAAGACTGAAGAGAATTGATTTGCTTGAATTATGGTGTTGATGAAGAATATTAAATATACCACAAACTGCCAGAATAACAAATAAATCTGTCTTGGAAGTAGTGCAGCCAAAATGCTCCTTAGAAGGAAGGATTATGAAACTTTGTCTCACATGCTTTGGACATGTTATCAGGAAGGAGAAGTCCCTGGAGAAGGATATCATGCTTCATAAAGTAGAGGGTCAGTGAATAAAGAGGAAGACCCTCAAAGAAATGGATTGACACAGTGACTGAAACAGTGGGCTCAAACATAGCAATGATTGTGAGGATGGCACAGGTCCAGGCAGAGTCATTCTATGGTACATAGGGTCACTATGAGTTGGAACCAACTCAACGGCACCTAACAACAAAAACAATGTGTGAATCAAGGAGCCTTAGTGTAGGTACAATGGTTAGCACTCAGCTGCGAACCAAAAGATCGGTTGTTCGGACCAATGGCTGCTCTGTGGAAAAAAGATGGGGCAATCTACTTTTGTAAAGATTACAGCCTTTGAAACCCTATAGGGCAGTTTTACACTGTCCTATAGGGTCACTTTGAGCAGGAATCAACATGACAGTAATGAGTTGTGTGTGTGGTTTTTTGTTTGTTTGTTTTAATGTAGTGAGTGAGTTAAGAAAAGAGCAGTGTATTGAATTTATGCTAGGGAGCTATGGTGGCATAGTGCCTAAGGCATTTGACTGCTATCCAGAAGGTTGGCAGTTGAAAACCACCAGCCACTCCTCAGAAGAAAGATTAGGCAATCTACTTCCATTGTGATGTGGCCTCAGAAGCCAAGGAAGCGCTGCTACGAAGTCAAGTCTGACTCAATGGCAGTGAGTTTTTAAATTATTAATATAGGAAGGGCTGATTTTTTTCATATTGTGCTTTGAAGACAAAAAATAAAGATCAAGAAAAACAAACAAAAAATAACAATACTTCACACACTATCTCAAGATGGTGCAAAAGGGAGAGCAGTCATTATTAATGACTTACATAAACCTTCCATATAATTTGTCCCCCTGGATTAATGAACTAGCCTCTTCAATAGATCTCTTTGTCAATACTTCATCCCACTGCAATCTATCTTTCATACTGCAGCTGGTATGATCTTACAAACCTGATCATAATCACTCCTTACCTAGAGATCCATTAGCATTCCTGGTTTGGCATTTATAGTTATTCACTATTTCCTTTGTCCCACCTCTCCAGCTTCATCACTTGCAACCATCACTATCTCACCACCACCATCACCATCACTATTCACCCACAGCTCCATGCAAAGGGAACTTCCTATATTATGTCTCATGCCTGTGCCTTTATGGCAGCCTCTTCTCTTAGATTGCCTTCCCTCCCACTCCACCTCTGGCAAATCATTCAATGATCAAAATTCTGCCTAAGTGTCATCATTTCCATGGAGCTTTATCCAGTTCTCCTGGCCAAATTAACTGCTTCCTTGTTTGTGCTTATTATAGTTCTAAATAATAAATAATAGTAGCTGTCAATAACTCATCTGTCAGTCTACCACTTGTCTGTCAGTTTGTCATACTGTGGTGGCTTGTACATTGCTGTGATGCTGGAAGCTATGCCACCAGTATTTCAAATCCCAGCAGAGTCACCAATGGTGGGCATGTTTCAGTGAACCTTCCAGACTAAGACAGACCAGGAAGAAGGGTGTGGTAAAGTCCACTTCTGAAAAAAAAAAAAAATGGCCACTGAAAATCTTATGAATAGAAGTGAAACATTATCTAACATAGTGCTGGAAAATGAACACCTCAGGTTGGAAGACATACAACTAGGGAAGAGCTGCCTCATCTAAGCTGATTCAACTTTACAGCATAGATTGAGTAAATCTTCAGAACCTTCATTTGCTGATGTAGCACAATTTAAAATGAGAAGGAGCAGCTGCAAACATCCATTAATAATCAGAACGTGGAATGTATGAAGTATGAATCTAAGGAAATTGGAAGTTGTAATATGCTAGGAATTAGTGAGCTGAAATGGACTGGTTTTGGCCATTTTTATTAAGGCAATCATAGGTCTACTATGTAGGGAATGGAAAATTGGATACCAATAGTTTTGCATTCATCATCAAAAAGAACGTTTCAAGATGTATCCTGGAGTACAATGCTGTCAGTGATAAGATAATATCCATACACCTACAAGGAAGATCAGTTAATGTTACTATTATTCAAATTTAGGCACCAACCACCAAAGCCAAAGACGAGGAAATTCAAGATTTTTACCAATTTCTGCAGTGTGAAATTGACCAAACATGCAATAAATATGCATTGATGAATACTGGTGATTAGAATGTGAAAGCTGGAAACAAAGAAGAAGCATCAGTAGTTGGAAAGTAAGGCCTTAGTGATAGAAATGATGCCAGAGACCACATGATAAAATTTTGCAAGACCAGCAACTTATTCATTGCAAATACCTTTTTATAAACACATAAATGGCAGCTATAGATGTGGAATTCACCAGATGGAATGAATACACAGGAATCAAATGGACTATATCTGTGGAAAGAGACAATTAAGAAGTTTAATATTATTAGTTAGAACAAGGTCAGGGGCCAAATATCAATTGCTCACATACAAGTTCAAGTTGAAGCTGAAAAAAATTAAAACAAGTCCACAACAGTGAAAATATGACCTTGAGTATATCCCACCTGAATTTAGCCACCATCTGAAGAACAGATTTGATACATTGAATACCAATCACTGAAGACCGACAAGTTGTGGGAATGACATCAAGGAAATCTTACAAGAAGAAAGCTAAAGATCTTTAGAAAGACAAGAAAGGAAGAAAGGGCAAAATGGATGTCAGAAGGGACTCTGAAACTTGCTTGGTAATGGAGAGTAGCTAAGGTGAATGGAAGAAATGTTGAAGTAAAAGAGCTGAGCAGAAAATATCAAAGGGCAGCTCAAGAAGACAAAGTATTACAATAAAATGTGCAAAGACCTGGAGTTAGAAAATCAAAAGGAAAGAACATGCTTGGCATTGCTCAAGCTGAAACTACTGAAGAAAAAATGTTAGCCTTGAGTTGCAATATTGAAGGATTCCATAGGCAACATGTTGAACAACACAGTAAGCATCAAGAGAATAAGGAAGGAATACACAGAGTTAATGTATCAAAAATTATTGGTTGACATTCGGCCATTTCAGGAAGTAGCATATGATGGTACTGCAAGAAGTCCAACTCCCCTGAAAGAATTGGTGAAAAACAAGGCTCCAGGAATTGACAGAATACTCATTGAGATGTTTCAACAGATGGATGCAGTGCTGGAGCACTCATAGTTTATGCCAAAATATTTGAAAGATAGTCATCTGACCAATTTAGTGGAAGATATCTACATATGTGCCCATTCCAAAGAAAGGTGATCCAACAAAATGCAGAAATTATCAAACTATGTCATTAATATCACAACCAAGTAAAATTTTGCTGAAGATAATTCAAAAATGTTTGTAGCACTATATTGACAGGGAACAGCCAGAAATTCATGCCATATTCAGAAAAGGGCATGGAATGAGTAATATCATTACTGATGTCAGATGGATCTTAGCTGAAAGGAAAGAATACCAGAAATATGTTTACCTGTGTTTTATTGACTATGCAAAGGCATTTGACTATATATATCATAACAAATAATAGATAACATGGAGAAGTATGGAAATTCCAGAACACTTGATTAATTCCAGAACACAGAATTCCAGGCTCATGAGAAACCTGTACATAGAGCAAAAGACTGTCATTCAAACAGAACACGGGTATAGTGCATAGCTTAAACTCCCTAAGGGTGTGCATCAGGGTTGTATCCTTTCATTATACTTATTTAATCCATATGCTGAGCAAATAATCTGAGAAGCTGGAGTATATGAAGAAGAAAGTGTATCAGGATTGGAGGAAGACTCATTAACAACCTGTGACATGTAGATAACACAACCTTGCTCACTGAAAGTGAAGAAAACTTGAAGCATTTACTAATGATCAAAGACTACAGCCTTCAATATGGATTACACTTCAACATAAAGAAAACAAAATCCTCAAAAGTAGACCAATAAGCAACATCACAGTAAATGGAGAAAAGATTGAAGCTGTCAGGGATTTAATTATACCAGGATCTACAATCAACACCCATGGAATCAGCAGTCAAAAAATTAGATGTCATACTGCACTGGGCAAATCAGCTGCAAAAGATTTGTTGAAAGTGTTAAAGAGCGAAGATGTCACTTTGAAGACTAAAGAGTGCCTGACCCAAGCCCTGGTCATGGCCTCATAAACATGTGAGGGCTGGATAATAAATAAGAAACACCTCAGGAGAATTAATGAATTTGAATTGTGGTGTTGACGGAAAATATTGAAAGTACCATGGACTGCCAGAAGGAAAAACAAATCTGTATTGAAGGAAGTACAGACAAAATGCTCCTTAGAAGCAAGAATGGCCAAACTGCATCTTTTGTACTTTGGTCATGTTGTCAGAAGGGACCAGTCCCTGGAGAAGGATATCATGCTTGGTAAAGTGGAGGGTCAGCAGAGAAGGGGAAGGCATTCAACAAGATGGATTGATACAATGGCTGCAATGATGGGCTCAAGCATACAAGGATTGTGAGAGTGGCACAGGGCTGGGCAATGTTTCTTTCTGTTGTACATAGGGTGGCTGTGAGTCAGAGCCAACTTGATGGCACCTAACAACAACAACAACATACCTGTAGACATAATGCCACTTGGGAATAGGGTTTTCTTTGTTATGTTAATGAGGCCATATCAGAGTGTCTTAAATCTAATTACTGCTGAGTTATAAGGAGCAGCATAGGCACAGAGACAAGCAAGGCAAGGGGGGAAGAAAAACAACTGAAGACAACAGAGGCAAACAAGCCGACAAGCCCAGGAACTCCAAGGATTGCCAGCTAATGAGAAGCCCCAGTGATGCAACAGTTAAGCACTCAGCTGCTAACCAAAAAGGTGGTGGTTCAAACCCACTCACTAGCTACGCATAAGAAAGATCTGCTTCTGTAAAGATTATAGCCTAGAAAACCTTGATGCTGGAGTTGGTTCTACTCTGTCACATGAGGTCACTGTGTGTCAAAAATTGACTCAGTGGCTCATACACTGCTGGTGGGACTGTAAAATGGTACAACCATTGTGGAAAGCAGTATGGCGATTCCTTCAAAAGTTGGAAATACAAATACCA